>NC_062542.1:12883829-13156329 GCF_022655615.1 Tachysurus fulvidraco
TTATGGTTGAAGGAGCTATTTCATCCTGAAGGACAGGATTGATGTCAGATGTTGCTGAAATAGAGATTTACCTGGTGAGCTTCAGGAAAGTGGACAGGATTCAGTATTTTGTAACTTACAGTGTATAACATGTAAATTTCTTCACAGAATGTTAACTGATGATGATGTGTACTGGAGCAGATAAAAAAAAGGATGATAGTCTTTCTGTAATAATCTAAACATTATATAATAACTAACATGAGCTTTAAATTGTTGACAGGCTTTAGAAGTAGTTGATGTGCTGGTTGGTCAAATTGGGATGTTTGACTACAGATGTTTGTTACCGGGTCTTTATTGGACTATTCAAACTATTCAAATTGATATAATCAATGAAGTTTTTACAGTTTAACTTGAAATGTAGAATTGAATTCCAAGTCCAACTTTTAAATATAATTCTTAGAGATCATCAAGTTCATTATATTCATTTGCAAGCAGCATTAATACAAATGAATTAATTTTAAATGTGCAATATTCAAAATTTTTTAATTTGATCCAAAAATAATTTGGAACATTGTATAGGAATTATTTTTTAATGAAAGAACACATGCAGATTGTTGGGAAACCTGTCTTCCAGTCCAGAAATGTTGTTTGTATTGGGTATTGTATTGGGATTGGCTTCTTGTCAATCTGGACATGCCCCAAAGCCTATACACATCCTCATAAATCAGTCTGAGGAGAAAGTTTATGTTTATAGAAATGTAACTTGGCTTTTGAGCAGTTGAATGTCTGAGTGCACTTGTAAAAGGTATCATGACAGTTTTTGATAAAGACTAACAGGTTAACATTAGTTGAAGCACTACAGTATAAGTATTGGGGGTGGATCTTTGTGTATGTAGGTGGGAACTAGCAGGTGAGGAGGCACAGTTTTAAGTAAACAATGTATAGATGTTTATTTGCAAGGTCTCCAGAGCTGTTTATAGTGTAATGTACATGCTGTACAACATGTCCAGATTTTCCAGTATTCATATTACTGATCTGGCTTCCTGATTTAAAAGGAAATACAAAACATAGAACATACAAAATCAGCATTTTTAAGTGCTTTAAATTCACCTATCACTCTCATTAACCGATGATTTTAAAAGATTTTAAAAGATTATATTGGTTGGAATGCTGTGGTCTTAAACATGCCCTAAATTAATTATTTTTTGTAGCTTTTAAAGATACTCATTGATCATTAGTGATCATAGATCACGTGCAACATCTTTAAAGTATGAATAAAAGAATAAAATCATAATTAAGGATTGTCTTTTGCTTTATTAGAAAAATAGAGTCCAATATAATTAACAATATCATTCCTGACATTTCAAACTTTTTAAAAATTATATATAAATAAATGGTGAAAAATCATGCATATTAACTGGACATAATGCAAGAAAAAAAAAGACTAGATATTAAATTTCACACAGTGACGTATAAACAGTGTTCACAAAATAAAAATAAAATATGAAACATTCTGGGTGTGGTGATGAATTTATACTGAACAACAACCATGAAACAAAAGTCCATGCAAGTGTAAATTTTAGGTATCTATGAAGTGGGATTTAAAAAAAAAACATATACAGAGTCTGTAAAAGAAAATAACTGAAACTTAATTCACAGGCAGTTAGCTCACTGGAAGGATTTGGCGATAAGAGTAAGAATGAGAAAGAAAAAGGAATAAAGTCATTCAAAATACATGGCTAAAGTACCGTTATGAGAATGTAGGACATTCAAATATTCAGATATTTTATTTTAAAATGTCCCTTTAAAATGTCATTCTCCATCCTATGACTGTAATTTTGATGGAGCTACTGAACAATTCTGCCTCAGAACTCAAGTGATCTCCTAAAGACATTAAATGTGACTGAGGAAAACTGTGTACATTTCAATTCTGGATGAAATTCTGGCTCTTTGTATAACAAAAAAAAAGAGAAAAAAGAAAAAGAGCTACAGCTAAGAAAGAGTAACAAGAAAAAAATACCCGGTCTTTGCTAATATGCATCTGGTGTCTGTCATTCCAATACAAAGAAATTGATAAGGAAACAAACAGAGAAGAGAGTGATGAATATCTAGGCTGTAGCTCCACACAGTCTGAAAGTCGAAATGTCTTTTGTGTCATCTGGTCTTCCTGAAACCATAAAAGGCCATGACTGTGAAGAAAAAAGTAAAAATTTAAATTCTGTCCTTCTCTTACATCTGCCCCAGATTTACATCACAGTGTCATCTACTGTGTGCTTGAGTTTTCTTTAATTATAAATGACCTGGAAGAATTGTAAAAGGTTAACACACTGCTAATATTCACGTAAGATAAACATTAAATACTTAAAGGTTCAAAGAACAATGAAACAGAAAGTCTCTAAATCATTGACTCGCAAATATCCAGTGATGAATGATTAATTAGGGAACGAAAATATAATAACACATCAGCACCACTCAAATCCTAAAGACGTCCCAGAGGGCAGTAGATTATTATTATTATTACTTTTTGCCCTGGAAGCTCAGGATACATTGTGTTACTGTAGAGGCATCATGGATCACCATTCTTCACTATACAGTATATGACTGGAATGTGTAAAAAAAATGGTTAAAAGAGCAGAAATAAAGTTTGGGGTTAGAGATTAAGTTTAGAGGTGTGAGTTACTTGTATAGGTTTAGAGGATTAGGGATAGGGTTTGAATTTAGAGGTATAGGTGTAGAAGTTTGTGGTTGGAGTTTAGATTTTGAGGTTTGGGGTTTGGTTTAGGGATTAGGGATTAAGGATTGGGATTAGAGTTCAGGTTTGGATTAGGTTTAGATGTAGTGGTTTTTCTTTTAGAATTTAGATTTAAAGCTTTTGGGGTTATTATTTATTATTATTTGGGGTTATTTGGGGGGGGATGGTGTAGCAAATTTATTTTAGTTTAGGTTTTAGGTTAGGGTTTATATTAAGAGGGTAAGGGTTTAGATTTAGAGGTTTTGGGGTTGAGGCTTAAAGTCAGCGGATTTCTTTTAGTGTATAGCTTTAGAGGCTTTATTTAGAATGTTTATTTAGAGGATAGGGTTTAGAATATTAGGGTTAGGGTTTATATTTAGAGGTTTTTGGGTTAAGCTTTAGATTTAGAGGATTAAGATTAAGGTTTACAGGTTAGGGGATAAAGTTTAGTTTTAAAAGTTTGAGGTCAGGATTAAGGATTAGAGTTTTGGGTTAATGGTTTAGAATAAGATTTGGGTCAGGATTTAGGTTTAGAGTTCTTGGGTTAAGGTTCTCTTTATTCAGTGATGCAGGGCAGGTGAAGTCTGTACAATACCATGGCAACCAGCAATAACTCATCAGAAATAGCAGGAATTATACAGTGATTTGGGTACCAAGGCAGTATGAGGTTTATTTACTTAGAAAAAAGTTGGCTCTACATCTTCAACTCTATATTTCCCCATCTACAGTATGGGATATAAAAATCACTACATAAACCGAGCATCTCTTGCACTTGTTTATTAATTACACTCTTATTATACGGTTTGAAATTATTAAACTTACTTTTCTGAGACTTTCATATTTTTTAGGTTAAAAATATGGAAACATATTTGTATATGTATTTCTTGTATATGAATTTGTGAGGTAAGATCTAAAGGGTTGCTTCAGGATGCTAGTTAACACTAACAGTACTGTAGGTATCCTTCAGAATCCACACTGATAGTCTGTACTAAATTGTAAAGGATAAATGATCTATAATGATCTTTGAATGATTCTATAATGACTTTGAACAACCTAAATTTGATTATTTGGGAGGAAATAAACATACTTAAAATAGCATACTAGTTAGCATCATGCATAACTTGGACATTAGCAATCGTGTGAAATCGTGTGATCGTGTGAAATGGTCAGGATGAAAAAATGTAAGAGCATTACAGCATTATTTAGGATGTTTGAGCCATACCAAATTTACCGGGTGGACGAGGGTCTTTTCATATTTGTCCTCATGCAGCAGCTGTCTGAGATGATTGATGTAGCTTGAGGCGAGTCTCAGTGTATCCAGTTTGGACAGTTTGGTGTCTGCAGGAACCCATGGTAAACTCGTCTTCAGACGTGAGAAGGCTTTTGCTAGGACTCTCATCCTCGCTCTTTCACGTGCGTTTGCTGCATGACGCTGCGACTGTCGTCCATCTTTGGGGCTTTTCAAACGCTTTTGCATGTTTGTTTGTTTAGGCTTGGTGTTGAGTCCTTCATCATCATTAAAGTCATCATCAGAGTGAGAATCAAGGCGTGTGAGTGATGTTTCTAGTGCATCATCGGCGTCACTCTGTGAACCGGTAGACATTGTTACTATTATTACACCTAAAATATTATTTAGAAATAGATTTTTTCCAGGTGTAGGATTTGCTGAAACTCCAGTGCTCTTTCTTAAGTCTGTCTTGAGCTGGAATTATGTAGAACAGAAGATAAATCCTAAAGGTCAATATTAGCATAAACTCAAAATTAGTTTCAATAAAAAGTGTCCTAAAAGCATGCTAATATAAATGCAAAAAACAAAACACATACTCTTTGGCCCTTGAGTGTTCTCTTCTGATAAGATGTTGTTCCTTCTGTCTTTCCACTCATTTAAATTGAGAAACACACACACTTCTCACACACTGACCTGCTTTGCTTTTTACACACCCCTTTTTCTCTATAGCATCATGAGATTTCAGAAAGTCTGCACAGGAGGAGGAGCTAGCTTATGCATGTTTTAGCTTTTAGATTAGCGTTTAGCTTCTGTGTCTCTTCCCTCAGATGACTTCTCGTGAGAGGTCTGTCAAAACTCAGGAGACTGTTTGATCAGTTTGTATTTTTATAAATAACTTTCCAAACAGTAATCTGACTCTTTTCGGATTAAAGAAAACTTTGAATTTTAACATTAAACCTACACGATATCGCCCAACTTAGCCTAAATGCTAAATGTCCATACATGCTAAATTCAGCTAAACCAAGTCAACATATGTTTCTATAGCTATTACATATGGGAAACTACATTAACATTAATTTAACATATACAAATGGTCAAAACCACCACTTGTTCATTACTGATTCTAAAGGCTTTCAGATTTCTAGTGTCTATAAATTCTGATATGTATATTTAGTTTTTTTGCTTGTTTGTTTGTTTGTTTTTGGAAAATTACACAGTTTCACTGTCTGTTGTTCTCTATCTAGTGCTCCAAATAGCTATATCTCCAGTCAGATTTAACCCTTGAAGTTTATGTGGTGTGAATCTGAATATTTTTGTTTTATATCCCTGACACTACGCTCTGTAAAATTAGACAGAATAAACAGACGTAGAAATTACAGCACAGATGTTGAATTCTAGTTCATTCTAAACAGTTCATCAACTTCTGCTACATCACTCATGTTCATAATTGGTCTAAACTTTAATTACCATCTGCTCATGCAATAATTATTTTTGTTTTATACCTGCCTGCCTCTTGATCAGTTAATTGCTTGTAATAGTTTTTGATAAGAAATCAAAAATACTCGCTTTCTTCAAATATTCTATTAGGTAATGAAAGTGTCCGAAAGTTTTATGGAAAACCAGTAATCCGCCGGTCAGTTCACAGAGATATTGAGTTTCTCTTGCGTTTTGAACATTTCCACACACGGCCGGTGCGCATTGGACACAGCTGTCGCCACTTCACTCTGGATGGAGGGATAAGAGGAACGAGAAACTAGTGGAGGAGGAGACGCAAAACCATCATAGAATATGACTCTAAAGTGTGTTAACATTCCAGGCCAAAACTCCATTTCTCCATCTCTCATTCTGTGATTTATTTCAATGATTATAAAAAAAACATAATCAATGTTGCTTTTATTGAAAAGTTCTGCTAGCAAAGGGTATTAAATCATATAGAAAGCAAGCATGGGGGAGAATATACAGGAAAAAATTTATACATTTAAATATCTAAAATATTACATGTTATGAAGCAACTGGTGATCACTTGACTTTAATAAATGCTTTGATATAATGAGTCCCTAAATATAATTGTCTAAAATTAACCCACAATTGTTAGCATGTTTGCCTCGATTCTAGCTGCTGCACTGTATGCAGGTTCTTCTGTGCTTCAGGGGTTTCCTCTGGGTTCTCAGGTTTCATCCCCAGTCCAGAGACAAACACTACTGTAGACTGATTGGCATCTCTTAATTATCCGTAATGTTGGAATGGGTGTATGAGTGTATTACATTATGATTTCTGATGTTTTGCCGCCCCTTCCAGAGTGTCCCCCAGGGTCACCTGTGATAGACTCCAGGGCCCAAATTCTTGAAAAACTTTTATTTAATTCTTAGAAATGTGGATGTTTCCCCTTAAAATTAAAGAGAAGATTCTAGTAAAGATAAAAGTAAATCATAAAGCATCTTAACTTAGATTAGATCATGTAGATATTATTTTTGTGACCAATCATATTGGAGATAACATCTCTAACACAGCACAGAAATATCTATATCTATATATACATACATGTTCTAGCATTTAGAGATATGCTAACATATCTGTAACAGAGCCTAGCGGCAGAAATGATATAATTTGGTGCTACAGTATGACATTTCTGTGCCGTGTCGGAGATGTTTACATTTACATTACATTTATATAAATTTATAGCATACAGATGTTAGCGCATATTTAATATGATTGATCTCAAACGTTATATCTATTTTTTTTTTTTTTGTTAATCGACATAATGCAAAGTTCAATCAGCTTAAATGATAGCTACAGTAGCTAATGACTGTTTATTACTAGCATAGCGAACTTTAGTGTCGGTAACGACTTTAGCAGTTCAATTTTGTAACGTAATGAGTTTACCTGGAAACTCATTTGATTAACCAAAATTGATTGAATGTCACCCCACTGCTGCAATCCCTCTACTGGCTTCTGGTAGCTGCACGCATCAGATTCAAAACACTGATGCTGGCCTACAAAGCCAAAAATGGACCAGCTCGCTCTTACCTCAAAGCCCTCATTACTCCTTGCACTGCACCCCACACCCTCCGGTCTACTGTACCAGCATTGCTCGATGGTTCCACGATCTCTCAGGGTAAGAGGCAAGTATACTACAAGACTCTTTTCTGTTCTGGCACCAAGTGGTGGAATGAACTTCCCCTAGAGGTCCGGATAGCTGAGTTACTGGCTATTTTCAAATGGCGGTTGAAGACGTACTTATTCAGGAAACACTGCAACTAACACTTCTTTCCCTATCTTTTGCATTTTAAAAAAAAAAGAGATTTAAGCACTTATGTACGTCACTCTACTCTGGATAAGGCCTACTGCCAAATGCTGTAAATGTCACTGTACAGTAAAATGTGCCAAGCAGATTTGCTTCATATACATGAAACCATAACAGGAAACAGACAATTTAATATACTATAATACTATTAGGGGGGCACGGTGGCTTAGTGGTTAGCACGTTTGCCTCACGCCGGCTTAATGGTTAGCACGTTTGCCTCACGCCTCCAGGGTTGGGGTTCGATTTCCGCTTCCACCTTGTGTGTGTGGAGTTTGCATGTTCTCCCCGTGTCTCCGGGTACTCTGGTTTCCTCCCTCGGTCCAAAGACATGCATGGTAGGTTGATTGGCATCTCTGGAAAATTGTCCGTAGTGTGTGTCTGTGTGTGAGTGAATGAGAGTGTGTGTGTGCCTGTGATGGGTTGGCACTCCGTCCAGGGTGTATCCTGCCTTGATGCCCGATGACGCCTGACCCCTGTGACCCGAGTAGTTCGGATAAGCGGTAGAAAATTAATGAATGAATGAATAATTACTACTAATAATATAATACTAATACTACTAACAATGATGATAATAATGTTTTTATTCACTGATATTAATTCATCTGTCTCTGTTTAGTACAATTGGTTACTGCCATAGCGTTCTGATCGGCTGTCCAGCTTTAAGTCTGCCTTCAAGCTGCAAATGTGTGAAGTTCATCTGCATCAGTTATTACAGGTTGTAGGCATAATTTGCTAAATTCATATTTATAATTAAAATGTTTCTTTTTATTCGATTTTGTTTTAAAGAAGTAATGTCTTTCTGAGGGATTTCAGTAGGGAACCAAAGGGAACCATTATTCCTCAGGATTGGGATGTGGAAGTGTAAGGAATTTCATGTATCTTTATTATTTAATAAATTTGTTATAATGTGAGTGAGTGAGTGATTTATACTGTGTTATATGTTATAAATTTTTAGAAACAATCTTTTTACTGTAGAATAATGTATTCATTAGAATGTACTTAAATAAATCATGGAAAGAATTTCCATGTGATTCAATGGCTCTTTTTCAGCATTATGTAATTGTGTTTGGCCAACTTGAATAACTGGGGTTTGAGAGACTTAATTCAAAATAGTTGGATCAACTCCAAAAAATTAAGTGAAACCAAACATAAATGAAAAGGTTGAATTAACACCATTAAATTGTTATTTAACAAACTTACAGATTATTACCAAAAAGAATTGCTTAAAGATTTCTAAATGTCAGGTACCAACGGGAAAATAAAACAGAAATTTCTGCGTCGCCTTTCCCTCCTTAATGAACTTGAATCTGCTTTTCTGTCCACGCAATGTTTACCAAAATATAGTTTACGGATCTAAAATTTTTAGCTTTATTATAGTTGCACATGCTCTGTGGATGCTATTTTAGTTCTGTAGTTCATTCTAGCATTGTTTGTCTTCTTTTAGTGATGGTCTACTGGAAAGTTTGCTCCAGCCAAAAGCTGTGTGTGTGTGTGTGTGTGTGTGTGTGTGTGTGTGTGTGTGTGTGTGTGTGTGTGTGTGTGTGTGTGTGTGTGTGTGTGTGTGTGTGTGTGTGTGTGTGAGTGTGAGCTGTGTTAATTGCTGGTTACAGATTCCCCATTGTGATATAAAATCTGATTGTCACACTTGTACATATCAGGTTTCTGTGAACACTGTGAGGTCCTGAGAACAGCTCAGCCTTGGGAACATACACACTTGTACCACTGTCACTGCTGTGAGAATAATCCAAGAGCTGAAAATTTTTCAGAAGTTGTCCTATGATTGGACAACGAAGGACAGTTTTGTGTGGAAGCTGCTGATACGTTCTTTTTCCCTGCTGAAACCCTTGATTGTGTTCGGTTGTGTAAATGTTCAATAAATCAACAGAAACATCACAGTTCTGGCTGCACAGCAAATCACATGTTCCTTTAAGTTTAAAATCCTGTTATATGATCCCACTGATTAAGCCATGGCATGATTGTTAGTGCTAGATTGGTTGATTTGTGTATTTCTATAACTGCTGCTCTGTGATTTTCACACACAACAGTTAATAGACTTCAACTGGACTGGTTTGAGTGACAGAAATGCAGCAGTAAATCATAAACACTCTGTACAATTGTGTAAGCAGAAAAGCATGTCAGAATGAATAACACATCCAACCTTGAGGAGGATGAGCTACAGTACAACGCTAGGAGAGCATGTCAGGTTCCTCTTCTTTCCTCTGTTATTTCAACAAAAACCTGAGGCTGTAAAACTGGACAGTTGAAGAGTAGAAAATGCGTAGGCTGTTCTGATGAATCTTGATTTCTGCTGAGGCTCACAGATGATGGAGTCAGAATTTGGTGCTACAGAATGAAACCGTGGAACTAACCTGCCTGGTTTTAACAGTCCAGACTGATGGAGGTGGTGTAATGGTGTGGGGAAAGTTTTCTTGTCACAGTCTGGGCTTTTAAAATGAATATGCATTACATCACAATGTAAACTTTATGTATAACTAGTTTCATGAACATGACAGTGAGCTCATTGTTCTTCAGTGTGGCCTTAAGCAGGAACCAAACCTAAATCCAATGGAACACCTTTGGGATGTGGTAGAACAGGAGTTTCACAGCATGAAGGTGCTGCCTAAAAATCTAGAGAGTCTCAAATGGAATGTTTCCAACATCTTGTGGAATCCATGCCATGAAGAATTGAGGCTTTTGAGGGCAAAAGGAGGGCTAACTTGTGTGTGTGTGTGTGTGTGTGTGTGTATTCTATCTATCTATCTATCTATCTATCTATCTATCTATCTATCTATCTATCTATCTATCTATCTATCTATCTATCTATCTATCATCATCGTTGTATGATTGGAAATGGATGTTAAAGATTAATTATATCTTAATTTCTAAGTCAAATATTAGAAATAAAAAAACTATATTATTCAGAGCATCCTGTAGCAACAACACAATTTCCTGGTGTTGGTCTCCTTTCATACAAGCAGCTTTTGATCTGATTCTCAACATCAGCTACATTGTGTTAGCGTATGAGTGTAAGGGTTGTAGTGGTTTTTAGTGTCACTCTGTGAGTTCATTTAAGTAGATTACTCAATTCTGATTGGGTTTAGTTTATTCTGTATGAGTGTGTGTGTTTGTGTGTGTGTGTGTGTGTGTGTGTGTGGCCATTTAGACGCATTTATACCGTGTTAGTGTTGTCCCACAGCTGTGCAATTGTACTGAGCATGAGAACCCACTGAGCTCATAGACTCACACCTGTTACTGGTGGGGCTGGGGGGGTATGGGGGTTTGGGGCATGTTGGGAGCGACAGAGGACAAGACATTGTGGGAAAGAAAGATGAGAGAGTCAGAAAAATAAAGAGAGTTTGAGAGTGGAAAATAAAGAAAGAACGAACGAAAGAAAGAAAGAAATATTACATGTAATTACTTTAATGCGTTTATATATTATTACATTTATTAATTAATACAATATATTTAATAAATGTATGTATTATTATATATTTATATTCATATGTTTATTCAAATGTTACACTTGCTTTAAAATTGTATGACAGTGAGAGGAAAACTTAAGTATATTTATCGAAGGAACAAAGGAAGGAATTAAGAAAGGAAGGAAGGAAGGAACGAAGGAAGGAAGGAAGGAAGGAAGGAATTTTGTAATTCCATCTTTTTGTCTGTAAGTAAACAAGTCTAGAATGAAGTTAGGAAGGAACGAAGGAACAAAGGAAGGAAGGAAGGTAGCAAGGATGGATAAATGTAAGGAACTAAGGAACTGTAGAAGGAAGGAAATTCATACAGACATCCATAAGGAAGAAAGTCTAGAAGACGGGTAGAAAAAAAAGCAAGAAAAGCAGAATAAGCATCACCAACTGGCTCAGGGGCTCTGCGTTTGAATTAATATATAGGATCAAAATCGTTGTTCATCACTGAGATACAGTGAGTTTGACCGATCTGGGATCTTGAGTAAAGGTTGCAGTTGTGCTGCTGATGTAGAGTTTTCATCTGAAACAGTTTAGAGATGCTGGATTAAAGGAGCATTCCAGACTGATGACAGAGACACAGAGCAAAGAAGAGAGAGAGAAAGAAAAAGTGTACATGGGGTATATAAGCATTCACAAGGTCAGTGTGACATAACGGATCTAACAGCCAAGAGTCACTCTTGCTCACTGAGTAGTTTCTTTATCCTGGTCATGGTTGATCTGGAACATTGAGCATGAGGCAGAAATGATAAAATGTCACTTTACACACACACACACACACACACACACACACACACACACACACACACACACACACACACACACACACTCGTCAATCAATTTACTGTTATCGAGCCACCTATAATTATACAGTTGTGCATTATAAACAATAAATTGCTGGTGCATCAGTTTCCTGGCAGTGTTATGTTTAATTAAGATGATTACAGTGAGTAGGTTTGCATATTTCTCATAACAGCATTTCTATTCTCTTGTGTGTATTCACACCTAAATAAACCCAGCACTCTGTTTACTTCATTATGCTGCCAGAGGTAGAGCTAATTCATTTAACATGGTTTAATTACACAAAGTACATCTTTAATTAAATGCTTATTTGGTGCACAGGTCTTCATTTCTTTTGCATTTGCGTAATGCACTCAGTGTCATGAATGTTCATAGCATTATTTACAACATTAACTATAGATATGAACCATGAACTGAAATGGATGTTTGTGCTGTGCAACTTCAGTGGATAACTTCACTTCAATACTTTAAACATCAGTGTTTGCAAGGAGCTAAAAGACAGTTGGGTGGAAAGAAATATCTTTCTTTTTAAAAAAGAAAGAAATAATAGCTTAAAAATTCCTAGTATGTTACAGGGCTACTGCTATGGTATTCTAGGTGGTTGCTATGGTATTCCAGGTGGTTGCTAGGCAGTTGCTGTGGTATGTATGGAGGTTGCTAGGCAGTTGCTGTGGTATGTATGGAGGTTGCTAGTTGGTTTCTAGGGTTTTTCTAGGGTGTTGCTATGGTATTTCCGGTGGTTGCTAGGGTGTTGCTAGGCAGATGCTGTGGTGTATATATGGAGGTTGCTAGGTGTTTTTTCCCCTCGGGTGTTGCTATGCAGATGCTGTGATGTTTAAATGGAGGTTGCTAGGTGGTTTCTGTTTTTTTTCCTAGGGTGTTGCTATGGTATTCCAGGTGGTTGCTAGGGTGTTGCTAGGCAGATGCTGTGGTGTATATGTGGAGGTTGCTAGGTGGTTTCTTTTTTCCTTTGGTGTTGCAATGGCATTCCAACTGGTTGCTAGGGTGTTGCTAGTCAGTTGCTGAGGTATCCCTGGAGGTAGCTAGGTGGTTTCGACTGTTTTGCTAGGGTGTTGCAATGGTGTACCACATGTTTCCTAAGGTCATGCTATTGTTTGTCTGGAGGTTGCTATTGTGTAATAGGAACCTACATAATTTATCTCGATAGGTTTTAAATCCAATAAGGTTTGAGACACATGTACATCCACTCCTGTTTATTTGGAGCATAATAATTCCAGTGCAATGCAAGCTTCAACATTCACTTTTACAATCTCACATGTGGTTCAAAAATAAAAAGAGTAAAAACATTATTTACAGTCAATCTTCATTAAAAAGTAATCAAAAATAATGCATAAATGTAAACTGTTTCCACATTGAGGAAATGTTAAAATGCAGCTTTATTGAAGTTAAATTAAATTGTATAACTCTGAAATGAAGAATCTGTAAATGGTGCTGCATCAATTTAGTACCTTTAAAGCATCAGTATTACAGAAAAACATATACTGTACATGTAGAGCTCGGAGATCAGCATTTTAAACCTTCCCTTGTTTCTTTAACGTCCTCCACCTATCCTTCAGCATGACGCTCGTCCGATCTTTGAACTCAAACTCCTCTAAGATTTTGGACCACTTCCCCTCACCATGCTTATTCACTCCTGCCTTTAGGTACTGATCCTCCTCAAAGTTCCACTTCTACAGAGAACATAAGATATCACTACCACATGTATGAAGCATCTGTAACTTTTATATCATATCAGACTCACACTTTTTCCTCCAGTCGAATGGATATTCTTTCATTTCGTCAGGACAGAGTGTTGATTGAGTTTAGTGTAGTATATGAAGCCTTACCTTCTTGGTCCGGTGTTTGGAGATTGTGACTTGCTGTGATGGAGGTGGTACTTTACAACTCCTTCTGGAGACTTCTGTACAGAGTGACATAAAACTTGTATCAGTATTTAAGATTGTGAACAAAAGGGTGATTTCAGTCTCTCCGGCTAATCTCAGAGCCACTATACCATCTCATGTATGCGGCAGAGGGCAGAAGGTACTTTACTCGCTCTGATTTTGCATGAGCAGCATTTTGGAAAGAAGTAGTTAGCTGGTCTTTAGAAGTCCTACATGACAGATCAGAAGAAGATGAAGCAGCCATTATTTTTTTGTCACATATACATCATAACAGAGTGAAATTCTTTCTCCACATATCCCAACCTTTTGGAGGTTAGGATCTGAGCACATTGCCAGCCATGATACTGCACCCTGGAGCAGAAAGGGTTACGAGCCTTGCTCAAGGGCCCAACAGTGGCAGCTTGACAGTACTGGGGCTTGAACTTTAACTATTTTGCAGCTGCAATGTTTCATTGTCATCATATGTTAAGTATAGTCAAGCACAGTTTGGACCTCGTATATAAAACTGGAATCATAGCAGCATTTCCAAAAGAAATCTTGTAATTTCAGTATCCAACTTGTGCTCCTGAGTGAGAGCATTTATATCCTTAATCAACTTCAAATCATTAAAAAAAAGGAAGGATGAAAGCTGGAATATAAATCGAGTCCTTTTGCAACTGCCTTTTTTTACGTGACAGTGCATCGACCGAGACACTAAAATAACAATTTCCCTGTCTGACCTGGTTGGTGTGCATGATCACTCCAGTACACTGTTGATCATTTTTCCTCCTCTGTTTTCTTGTCATGTCTCCTTTTTCACATGCTGTTGCACTTTCACCATGTCGTTTGGCTCATTTGCCATTTTAATTGAGGACAGAATATAATTTGTGATCATTCATAACCGCATTCATGCTGAATATTCTACACAGCAATAAGCAGCAAGCCGTATGACACCAGCCGGTCACAAAATAACACATGGATGTAAAATACACTCTACTGAGCAGTGCGTACTTAATTTGGCTGTTCCGTGAGGATGACACTGCAGTTTCTTTGCACTTTCTGGTTTCCAGGGATGAACAGTTTTAGTGGAGAAAAGCTTCTTTTTCGGTCTGTGAGAAACATCATAACAGCATTAGTGAACAAAGGAGGTCTCACACAGCACAGTCCTGCATTTAAACCGTGACACTTCGTCGGTTTTACTGATGTTTTACAATTCAGCTCGAATCGAGAGAGAGAGAGACGTGTGCAAACTTTCCATTGTAACTGAACACTCACCTCAGGTTAAGCTCTGATGAAACAGTGTTCGTCTCTGACCTTAAAATAAAGCAGTTATATGGAGTGTTAATAGGAATGTTAATAAGACTGGAGTTTTAATGGTGTGTGTTATAGTCTAAATTTGGACTAATTTTCACCTCCTTACCAGTTATTGTAAAAACAAAGTGGTATAAAAATACATTCGAGTTTTGTTATATTATTGACTACTGCTCACTGTCAGCAATTTTCATCACTGACTTAAAAGCAACTGTTTTGAGAGTGTTTCCTACTTTACAGGACTGTCTGGTTCTGGTTCTTTGCTGTCTGGATCCACATCAGCCTGCTCCGGTCTCTCCTGACGAGCCTGAACCACTTTAGAAGCAGCCTGTAAAACAGAAAGTCTCATCCCACTCATGCAGACATAATTCATGCTATGATAATAACAACGTAAGCAATTAAACCTCTGACAGGTGAGAGCGAGGTAATGAGATTCACAAAGAGAGACTCTACAGACCGGATTTAATACCTTCAATAAAAAGTCTGAAGGATGTTTCTGAAGAAAAGCATCCAAGAACGAGTTTATGCTCTTCAGAAGGTGATTAAAGGAGAACCTGGTAAGGAGCTGATCGTACGCATCCTTCTTAGACACAACAGTGGACAGTTTCCTCTGCAGTTTCTGTCAATATTAAGAAGAAAAATTAAGAAAGAAAAAACAGACAGAAGACAAACAAAAAAAAACTAAGCCAATAAATACACATATAGACAAAGAAAAAAGAAACAAACAAACAAACAAAAAAAAAAAGAATTTTTTTTCATTAAAAAAAAGGAATTAACAAAAGACCAAAACAGACAAAAAAAAAAACTTAAAAAAATATATTTTGAAAAAATTATACATTAAAAGAAAAAAGAAAAAAAAGAGAACAGTGAAAGAATTAGAACAGACTAGAACAAGACAGAACTAAATCCGATATATATGTTATTATTGTGTGATTATGTGAAGCTACTGATGTAACATCAGGACGTTACTTTAATACCAACATCCTGGTACTAGGCACTGGGAGAACATGGTGCTGGGTCAGTGCTACACAGCTGATCAGATTATTTTATGTCTTCTGTTACACAACATTGATGTGTAATTAATAGGAAATTACCTCCGGTAAATCGCTCTCTTTCTCCAGCCACTGCAGGGTATGTGCTGCGAGCTGAGCGTTTCCTTTCTCCAAACACACACCAACACACTGGAGTAAAATAAACACACACCTTATTACAGCTTTATATGTAAAGCTTTATATTAAACAGAACTGATACACAATGGAAATGGAGACGCAATGAAGATTTTTCATTAAAAATATTTTTTTTTTAATTATTATTTTACAGCATGTGTGTGTCTACATGTACGTGTGAATGTGTATCTAAACAGTGCTGAATACTAACCTGAATAAATAACAGGTTCTTTATTTTGTCATATAGAGCATCGTCATACACGATATCCTTTAGACAGTCCCACACCGAGAGAGCCGACATCAGAGGAGTCACTTTGTTATTCAGGTCATAATGTGCATCTAAAGCGCACACACGCGCGCACACACACACACACACAATACATGAATAATTAACTCCTACATTAAGGAGTAACTGATGTGAATAATCTAATTTAAGTCTTTGCAAGTCTCATTTCCTCAGTCAACAACCTGAAACAAACCTCATTTTGAAAAAATAGCTTGATGCTATACCTACTGAACAAAACCCACCACCTGCTGCACTACACACTTCCACAGAAAAATAGATAAGAGTATTTTTATGAACCATTATACTATAATACACACTATAAGCTGAAACGATGTACATTATGGGTGTTCTGCTACAGTGGATCGACACTAACCACCCACGTTGCCTTGTGGGATATCATCATGTGTTGGCTATTCTTTTCTGACCTGCATAAACCCCCGAATAGTGAACGAGTGAATACATTGTGGTTAAAGCACATACAGCTATTATCCTCAAGCAAACAAGTGTCAAAAAAGTGATATTTTTCAGAGTTTAGTGTGCTAGGAACATTCTGTTCAACACTGGAGAATTTATTCTGACCGTCAGGAGGAGATAATGTGTCAAACGAGAAGAAGAAAAGTCACCCAAGTTTTTGCCATCCATAATTCTGGAAAGCAAGCAGCAGATGGTTCTCTTCATTTGCTGATGGTCCTGCAGCTGGTACTCGTCATCGATCATCGCTGGAGAAATTCAAACAAGGTTTTACTTCTACATATAAAATCACGGACAAGTCGGTGCGGTGTAAACTGTAAAGTACGTTACCTTTTGTGTGATATATAACATAACGCAATGTTAAAGAGGACATGGTAGCTCAGTGTTAGACAACTACTCAGAAGGTTGTAAGGTCAAATCCTACAACCTAAAACTACCAAGGTACACTAATAGGTCCTTGAGCAAAATCCTTAACCGCTCAGTTGTATACATGAACGTAAGTTGCCCTGAATAAAGATGTAAAAATATGTTTATGAGTCTCTGTTTATGTTTATTTTATCCGGTGACGTTGCTAGCAAATGTAATGAGGGTTAATAAAATGAAAAATTAATTGATGTCAAGTTTTGCTGCTAGTAAAGCAGCAAGAGATGAACCTCAACTCTTCAGCAAATTAAAGGATAAGTGCCGAGTCTGTATTTGTTCCAGATGAGGAGGTGAGAGAGATGGACAGACTGAATGTCTAAAGCGCTGCTGCATTGCTCCAAAAATTGCTTTCAATTTTTAAAATAAAAGTTTTATTTAAATTTTTTTAATCATTTAATGACATTATTATTAAACATTTTAACATAAGTTTTATACCGTAGTATGATTTGTGATACACGAATTGTTTATGATATTTTTGCTAAAATAAATAACTAATTCGCTTAAAGTTGAATGTGATATCTCTTAATTTGAAAAAACAATCGATCGTTTATTTTCCCGCTCGTGCCCTAATAGGTCCCGCCTCCTGCATTGTGATTGGCTAAGAGTTCCAGAATGCAAAGAATCCGCCAATGTCAGCAAAGAAGAGCAAAACACTTAGCCAATCACAGCGCAGGAGGTGGAAGACGCTGCACTATAAAGCAGAGGACCAACGGCCGCTAGCTAATAAAGCGCTTACCTTCAAACGCCTTTAAAGTTGTAGAAAACTTCTCATTGTTTTGTTCTCTGTAGAAGCGACACAGTGACAGAAAGTTAAAGTCAATCATCCACGACTTAGCAACACTTTCTACTTCACAAATGTTCACTGTGGCCGCTGTTGTGCTTGATATAACCGCCTGGTTTTCGTGTGGAGCTCCGACATCCATACTGACAGCCGTTTAAAAGCCCCAACAACATAAACAAAATACAGTGAGGTTTTAATTTCTGCTTGTGTCTAAAACCGACAAACTCTGATGTGAAGCGTTTTTCTTCTTCTCCTCCTTCGTTGTGTTTTAGTCTCTTTACCGCCACCAACTGGACAATACAATGAATAACAAAAAGGTGTGTGTGTGTGTGTGTGTGTGTGTGTGTGTGTGTGTGTGTGTGTGTGTGTGTGTGTGTGTGTGTGTGTGTGTGTGAGTGAAATCCTGCAATTTAAACCACTGTCTCATGATAAAATGTGTTATTACTTTCCAAACCCAGTTTAGAAACCTCCTTTAGTGTCCTGAGCTTTAGTTTTGTACTGGGTTTGTTCTCCTGTCAGTCATATTATAGACAACAAATAATTGTTGGTTATCATTTACATTTCTGCTATTTAACAGACACCCTTATATCCAGAGTGACTTGTATTTTTATTTCAATTTATACCACTGAGTACTTGAGGGTTAAGGGCCTTGTTCAGGGGCTCAGAAGTGACAGCTTGGTGAACATGGGATTCAAACTCATGACCTTGTGGTCAGTGGTCCAACACCTTAACCACTGAGCTAAAGCCAGGGCAAAAGGGAGTTCCTGGAGGGGGGGAAGAAGAAGGAAAAAGAGGGAGGGGGGTGCAGGAGAGGGGAATGTTTCCAGGGATTCGAACCCATGACCTTCTGATGAGTAGTCTAACGCATTGTTTATAATCCTTAAAAGATTTTTAATTATTATTTCAATGTTTTTTTGTCAATGAAATAAATCCGCTGATATCTAAATTACCGCTAGGTGGCAGTGATCACCGCTGTTATTAAACTTATTAAAATGGGTTACTTAATTGTAACTAAAATCTTTTACACTGTGAAACTTTACTGTTCTTATATATATTCTCAAGTTTTATGCATTATTCCATCTTTATGTTAAGTATTGCCTTATGTTATTTATTATTACAATTTTAATGTATATATTTCACCTTTTTTACTTTCATCTTTGAAATTGAATTTTTGACATTAATATTGTTTACTTACAGTTTAATTTGTTTCATGTTTATTTTATGTATTATTTGCATTTTTATGTACATTTTGCTTTTATTGCTGTAGTTATGTGTTATTCCACTTATAAAGTTAATATCAGTTTTATTCTTATATTAATCCCACTTTTAATTAATATGTTAATACCCGGTAGGAAGTGAGGAAGAATCACTTTTTGTGAGCGGGCGAGAGATAGGATATGAAGAACAGTCCGATTTTATTGCCGCGAAGTGAGGAAGAGTCACCTTTTGTGACTAGAAGTGAAGCAGGATTTGAGGAACAGTCTGTTTTTAGTGTCAGGAAGTAAGGAAGAGTCGGTTTTAGTAGACATTCAGGAAGACTCTTGAATTCAAATGAAAAATTTGAGACACTATTATTATTTTTCAATAGAGATATAAGCAGGAACACACACAGTGAGTTATATACATATTTATTCTTTATTCTGCATATGCTTAGGACAGACATAACAAGGAACACCGCTCTCTAACGCACAGAAAGGGCGACACACATGTCCCATAACAAAGTGATCATGAGTCCAACATGCTGATGTGTGCAGAGACACGGACAAACATTTCACCCAAACAAATCAACAACCAAAATCCGGCCCAAAAAAGAGGCAGATCCAATAAGAAAAGGATTTTACACAGACCAACATTTCTTCCAATGCAAAACAAAAGCACACATTTATTATCATGGCTTAAGAGTTTCACCAAAAAAAAAAAATGTAATGAAAGAACATGCATTAGCTCACAGATCATTGGTGATCTGCTATTCCCTTCATCGTAAGAAATCGTAAAAACAGGAGGAGATTTTATATTAAAAGTTTGAAAGACATCTCGTGTCATCTCATTTTGGAAAATAACATTTTGAAGAGAACATTACAGTATCACAGTGAGCTCTTTCTTTAGTTTCCTCTTTCTTCAAAAAAAAATCAAATCAAAAGAAAGTACGAAAATAAAAGGTGAGAATGAAATGTTCGGTGTTTGAAATGGCACAGTGATAAAATACAGGGCTGGAATAATATTTTTTATACCGTGTTAATGGAAATCTGAACTAGCTGCACTATAGCAGTAGAGATAATAACTTCACACATTAGCAGTGTTTTCCAGGTGCTGGGCCACGTCCCAAATGCCACCCTACTATATAATAGCATGTGCAAAGCATTCACAATGCAGTTTTCCTGGTCAAGTGGCTATGTCCCAAACAAACACCCTTACTATTACTACATATTTAAAATAGGAGTGTGATGATATGGCAGTATGATTTTATATCGTGATAACTGTATCTAATATAGCGTTACGTTACAGAGGAATAGATAATAACTGTGATTCCATATGTGATGATCCAAAACCTGCTCCTATTTTTATGCTAGTATCATATTGACAAATGGATATTTTTTGAGCTACTATTATTTTTGCTCACTATTAATACCTTAATATAGATATCTGAACGTTTTTTGCTACTAGAGAATAAAGGAACATCAGGTCAAACTACACTATTTCTTGTCAGTCTACATTATTTCCAGTCAATCTACATATTATTATTATTATTATTATTATTATTATTATTATTAGTAGTAGTAGTAGTAGTAGTAGTAGTAGTAGTAGTAGTATTGTTTTTGTTGTTGTTGTTGTTGTTGTTTATTGAGGCTTGTAGAAATGAAATAATCTGTTATATATCAAGAAAGTTTCATATACACTACGATCATTTCCCCTGTATTCGCTTTGTCCATTGAAGGAGGCATTACGCTTACACATTGGTAGGCAATATTTTGAGTAGTGAGTTGAAGTGTGTACCATAAGGACAGCTGATCATTTATTTAAAATGTTTTATATGTATTATTCTTGAAGAAGTCATTTTCTTCCTTCCCCGAACTAAGGATGAGATTGATAGATTTGCTTTATCATAAATTATTTTAAAATATTATTTTTACAGCGCCGTAAAATGACGTAAAATAAACTTTAACCTTAGTGTTTTTTTTAATTCATAGGCATCCAGTGAAAAAGCAGGTTTAATCAGAGAAATAAAGAATTCCTACTTCTTTTTAACCTCGGGAAAGCTTTATAAGTTTTCGTTTGTTTATGTAGCACTCATTTGTTGAGCTGTGATTCGGTTAACATTTTTGTTTGTTTATTACTACGTATTTTAATTATTATGCACGGACCATCTTTTCAATTTAGAAATAATATAGAATGCATATATAGAGTTACGCAGACCATTCGTGACCTCAAAGTGAGATAAAGTCCTGCTGACTATACATCGAATCTTAATGAGATAAAGTGAATCCATGTGATGCAGTGATGGATATTTATGATATAGGTTTACAGTAAAGATGAATATTTAGAGTAAATACATTCCCATGTGCGATGAGTATAATGTCTATGGCCTAATGTTATAACGTTTCGCTCTCTGCCTAGACATAAACACGTACCTGTTTAACAAGAGACCTAAATGACATCATTATCTGTAAATAAGGAAAAATACACACTAGTCGTAGGTTTGTTTTGTAGAAAACCTGAGAACTCATAGATTATTTTTTATTATCTCTCAATGAAAGACCTGATTTATTCATATAAAAAGTAGTTTGGTATTTTTTCTGTACAGAGCTATGAACAAAAAAAACTGATCAGCCTTTCCGTTAATAACATGATTTATTTAGGAACAGGCGAGCTTCATTTCAACCAGGAAAACGGTTTAGAAAAAATAGAAGTATCGACAGTGTTTGTTCACAAAAACATAATATAGTTCGCCTGTTGCATTTCTAGATCATTCTCATGTTTTTAACTTCATTTTTACATGATTATAAAGGCCCATATCTGCTGTTTTGAAGGTTTATATCTGAGTCAGACTAATGTAAAATCTTATTTTTGACCTGTAGTAACACTGTTTATTTTAATATTAAAGATATATATTTGGAAAATACATGTGTATTTGTCTGCCTGTACATTAAACTGTAAAATAAAGTGCAGTATTTTTTTCTTGGCCTGCATAGATTTGCAGAATGACAGTATTGCACTTTCCGTCCGTTTACTAAAAACCTTTAAAATTCATCTTTCTTTGTACACAAGCCTAAAAAAATGTAAATTTCAATTCATATGATAAAAATGACATACAATAACATTTGAATGAAGGCAACGTGAAAAGTAAATCGGGTTTCAATCTTACTGAAATCCTTTTAGTTCATGTGATGATGATTATACTTAAAAACAATAAATAAATAAATAAATAAATATGTATATACTTTCATCTATATGTTGCTGGAGAGTTCCAATTCTCTTTTTAACACACTTTTTGTCCACTTCCCCTTGGTTAAGTCCCGTTTTTTTGAACTACAATTAGTTGGTTAGCTTGTTGATTAGAAGAGCATTAGATGAGGGATCCAGATAACATAACTGTAAACATCAGGAAAACAATTTACCCAGAAGACCTTGCACCAGTCTTCAACAGTTCTGTTAAATGAAGCTGTAAACAAGAGAACGAACACTAGACTAACTACGAGTCATGAGGGGAAGTCAACAAGTGTACATTAAAAACAGCATTGAAGACAGGAAGAGAACACCTGACAAACTGGAGGATGTTTAGTCACTATGACAACAGAGGTGTTTGCATGAAATTATCCATGAATACAAGATGATAATGTGAATAATATGTTTGACACAAAGTGTGAAATCAATTTCACAATTTGCGGTCTGACGATGAAACACTTTACTGGCAATAACCAAATTGATGGGGGGATACATTGCTAGTGCTAATGCTAACCGAATCATAAACAATCAAAGAATGTAGCTGTCTGTCCGGTTTTGTGACAGAGTCCGCTATGGCAATATTTGTTTGCTGTGTAGACTAAAAAATAAGTTTTAAATAACGTTTAAAAAAAAGTCAAACAACAATCACATTAAATGATGGCATGGTTTGGTTCTCAAACTCATTCTGCCTTTTAAAAAGGTTTGTTGGAGAACCAAACCAGAACCGGCTTCAGACTGGTGATAAAAAGACGCAGTAATAAGAAAAAAACTTTGGAAGCATAATTCTGTGAAATTCATGAAAATTAAAATAAAAATTTTAAAATATGGCTTTTCGGTCCTAGTTTTTGTATTATTATTATTATTATTATTATTATTATTATTATTATTATTATTATTATTATTATTATTATTATTAGTGAAATAAAATATATATGTAAAGCAAAAATAAGATTTAATGACCAGAACATACGTAACTAACAGACGTTAATTAGAACATGTTTACACCTGCATGTTCAGTGTCAGTGCAGTTATCCAGTCATCCCTCTGCTGCACAATGTATAAAATCATACGGATACAGATCAAGACCACTTATTAAAAATGTGTGCATGAAACATCAGAATGAGGGAAAAAATATAATCTCAGTGACTTTGACCATGACATTGTTTGGATTTGCTCAACAGTTGGGTTTTCTTGGGATTTCCACATACAACAGTCTCTAGAATTTACCCAGAATGGTGTGAAAAACAAAAAACAAGGATAAAACAGAATGATCAGTAGAGAGAGATCATAGACTGGGATGTTAATTTATCACTCTTTACAACCAGATGAGCAGGTTTTTCCACTCCTGTTAGTCAAAAACAGGACTCTGAGACTACACAGAGTGCAGAGACACCCAGCCTGAACAGCTGAAGATCAGAAAAACAGCCATTGTGTTCATATCTTCAGCTGTAAAGTTTTCAGTGAGCCACCTCAATGTCACATCATGGTTGTTCAGAGCTGTAATTTGAGTCATTGTATAGCCTTTGTGTCCCTCTTCAAACTGGATGAACCTCTTCATTCTGTATAAACTTTAGAGACTGTTGTACTGTATGTGAAAATCTCTTATCAGCCGTTTCTAGAATACTCAAACCAGCCCATCTGATACTAACACCCAAACCAAGTCACAGAGATCCCACTTCTCTGCATTCTGCTGTTTAATTTAAATGTTAACTGAAGCTCTTGATGCGTGTATTCGTGATTTATATACAGTACATTGCACTGCTGCCGCAGTATTGGCTGATTGTATAACTCCAGGAATATACTGCAGGTGTACCTAATAAAGTGGGCAGTGAGTGAGATTACATTCAAACTTTTTAACGGCATATAAAGGTTCAGTTTATAAAAACTAATTGAAGCTGTCCATGTGTCTATTTAAAATTTCTACTAGTTCAGTATTACTTCTCCTGCTCAGCGTTATGCTAGCCGCTATAACTAGAAATGAAGCTATCTATAAAGCTAGCTAGCATAAGTGAGTGGAAAATGAGAACAGGTGAGATATACAGAATTACATTAACAATTTATCATGGTCATCTTTAGTGTTGCTAAAAAATGTCTGTCAAACATGATCATTCACATTCAAAATCTGACTTATGCTAGCTGTCTGATGTGCTAGCATAACATTCATTGACATCCCGAACTAGCTAGCTGGCTAAGTAAGAAAATCTGCTCGTATAAGTATTTCTGAACAGGCGTGACCGTTCATTTCTGGTCATTAAATCTGAATTTGCAAGTCAAATTGCAAATTACCAGTCAAAATGTTGCTTGTATCACAGACAATACTCTTAAAAAAAAAAAGAAAAAAGACAGCTCTGTCATGGTACACATTGCATTACTGTGTAATGATATGTTTCAGTACGTTGCTGTTTTGCAACTTTTCAGTCTTTGAAGCACGGTATTAATAAATAAGTTGGATTTGAGTTGCACTTGTCCTCTGTGTCTGTGTGCATCATTCAGTCCTCAGTGTATTTACAGTGAAGCGCTTTTAGCAAACTAAGCACCGTAAACGTATGTTTTTAATGCATGCTCTTTCTCTGCACTTTCTTGTCCGTCATTGAGTCTGTATAAATCAGCAGGATCTTAATTTTATTTATTTATTTATTTATTTTTAATAAATACGTTTTTTCCCCCATGAAGACTGTTTTCCTGCAGACAATGCCACAATTATAATGACCTTTTCATTTTCATGCCATGCAAAGAATATCTTTTGCTACACCTCCATGCTTTTTTTCTCCACCTTCCACTGATTCACATGCTAGTTTGTGAAATATCCCCATCTCCAGGCATGAGATGAATCTCTGGCATAAACATGTGATTCTCTACTTTGTGTCCACTTTGGTTGCTTTCAGTTTTTCCCTCTGCGGTGTCATCTACTTCATCCTGAGTGCAGTTTTGTGCAGTAAGTTTCAGAGAACGATCCAAAGTGCCAGCAATGTCCTCCTCCGTGGACGCTCGCTCGTGTTCCTCAAGAAGCGATAAAGTCTCATTTGGATGGAATTCACCAACCGGAAGCTTTGGAGAAACGATTTGTCCTTGTTCTGAGATTCTAGCGAAAGTTACTGATTCTGCAAAAAGTGGTGAGCACTGTTGCTTTAGTGAGTCGTTGTCTTCCATAAAACTGATGCTGAGTTCCTGAGCAGAGGAAGTGCTTGGGGGTGTTAGAGGATCTGATTTTCCTAGAAAATGTACAGTAATGTCTGGGTCAACACTCTGAATTAAAAATGTTTCGTTGTCCACAATAGCTTTGTTATATATTATTTCATGACTTGGTGAGTAATTGAATTGGCTTCTCCGTTCAGGACTAATTTGGAAGGTTGTCTCAACTGGAGTACCACTTGTCACCAAACTTGTGGTGTTCTCCACAACGCACTCATCATCATCTTTGGATGCTACCTGGTTAACTAGGTTTTTAGACCTGTAATCAAACTGTTCATCCTCTTCTGGGCTGATTTTGGGTGTGTCTGATGATGAGTTCTTGTAGCAAAGTGGAGGCACTTCAGTCTGATTTTGCTCAAGCTGAGCTGCCGTGTTAGAAGAAGGGATAGACTTGTTGGCTCCTCCGAGTTCAGCAGTGCAGCTCGCAAAGTTGTCAATGCTCGTCATTTGTGGTATATCTGAAACAGGTCTATTCCGTTGTCGATTAGATTTGGCATTCTGTGCATCCTGCTTTGACCCAGCAGCACTCAGATTTTTGTTGAGATCTGATAAGGATCGTGTCTTGCTCATCTGGTTGTATATTTCTTCTAGTTTCTGCACATTAAGGTGCTGTGGACTTGAGCTCTTAAAACACTCCCGTGATCCCATCTTTCTATCAAACGTTCTAAAGCTGGCATCCGAGGAAGCACGCTTCGGAATTCCCCAGCGATTTGGAGACAGGTGATTATCGAAGGAAGGTTTTTCTTCACTTTTCTCCACCACAACGTCCATTAACTCCATGCTCCTGGCAAATGCGTCTTTCAGGTTCATTGAGACAATGCTGCCGTTCCTCTTGGCTCTTTCTAATGCCTCTCGTCTCTTGATGGCTTTCTCCTGACGTTTTTGCTCCTTGTAGAACTCGGAGAAGTTATTGACGATGATGGGAATCGGTAAAGCGATCACCAATACGCCTGCGATGCAGCAAAGCCCGCCGACTATTTTACCAAGCAGAGTCTGTGGATAGATATCCCCATATCCAACGGTTGTCATGGTGATAGTGGCCCACCAGAATGAAGCTGGTATACTCGTAAATTTTGTTGCATCTTCGTCTTTCTCTGCAAAAAACACCAAGCTTGAGAATATCATAATTCCCATCGCTAAGAACAGTATGAGCAGGCCGAGCTCATTATAGCTCCGCCTGAGAGTAAAGCCAAGTGACTGGAGTCCGGTTGAATGCCTGGCTAGCTTAAGGATCCTCAAGATTCTCATGATGCGAAAAATCTGGACGACACGCCGCACGTTCTGGAACTGCAGGACGCTCTTGTTCGACTCGGTCAGAAATATAGTGACATAGTAAGGTAAGATGGCTAACAAATCAATCACATTTAGAGGTCCTTTAAAGAATTTCCACTTGTTGGGTGAAGAAAGGAAACGCAGCAGGTACTCCATGGTGAACCAGGCGATGCAGACAGCCTCGATGTGTGCCAGCTGAGGGTTATCATTTGCCTGCCCATATTCATCTGTCACCTGGAGCTCAGGTAGCGTGTTCAGGGACAAGGCGATAGTGGAGAGGATGATAAAGAGGATGGAGATGATGGCCAAGATCTGCAGAGAGACGGAGAGGAAAAAATTGTCAGGTTGCCTATAGCATTATTTATTATTACACACAATCCTGTGACTTTTTTTTTTATCCATTAAAGCCTCAAGCACCGCAATAGCTTTATTGATCACTGTATTAGATCCAAAATTTTTATCATTTTGCTTCAATTGTAATGAGAAAGGACTGGTTTCATTAATTAAAACTGCCAGAATGTTTAAAGAAACTGACTGGATTTAAAAAATATATATATAATAAACCGTATTAATTTAGTGTTGATTACATTCTATTATTACGGTCTGTCTGAGTCCCAGTGAGTGAAATGGCTGCAGGGAAAATATCTGATTTATCTCATTATTTTTTCTTTGTGAATATTGATTTTTTTACATTTCAATTCTGGACAACTACAAGAAAAAAACACTGTACAGATCAAACCATGATTTTTAAGATAAGCTGAAATAGTGGATATGTTATTAATTAACATATTGTCATCTAGCCAGAAGTATTTTTTCATTTTTTTCTCATGTTTACATTCTCAGTAAAAGGAACTTTGATTTAGAATTGTGATTTGATTTCTGATTGCATCTACACTATATGGCAAAAAGTTTGTAGACACATCAACATGTGTTTGTTTGAACATCCCATTCCAGAGTTACTTCCCTTTTGCTGTTATAATAAGTTCTAATCTTTTAAAAAAGATTTTGGAGCGAGGCTTTGGGGATCTATTCATTCAGGGACAAGAGCATTAGTGAGATCGGGTGCTGATGTTGTGGTCAGTCAGTGTTCCAGTTCATCCTAAAGGTGTTCAGTGGAGTTGAGGTCAGGGGTCTGTACAGAACACTCAGGTTCCTTAGGAAATGATGCCTTCATGGACTATGCTTTGTGCACTGGAGCATTGTCTTGATGGAAAAGGTTTGAGCCTCTTCATTGCAGTGAAGGGAAGATTTTACTTTTAGATTTTGCTTTTATTTTTTAAATTATTAAATAATATTGGTCCTATGTATCTTTCAGACCTATTAAAGCCATATGCTCCATCCAGAGCACTTAGGTCTGCTGGGCAACTGCTTTTAGTATCCCCCAACGCAAGATTAAAGAGCAGAGGTGACCGTGCCTTTGCAGTAGCGGCCCCCAAACTCTGGAATAATTTGCCTTTGTACATAAGGAAGGCTGCTTCACTTGCTGTTTTTAAATCACATTTAAAAACATATTTGTATGGTGCAGCATACAACGCAGTATGAGAGTTACCTGTTAGGAGTTCTTTTTAGTGTGTGTTACTAATTATTATTGTATTTATTGCATTTTTATTACTTTTATTTAGTTTTTATTTTATTTTATTATTATTATTATTATTATTATTATTATTATTATTATTATTATTATTATTATTAATAATAATATTTTATTCCTTTTAGTTGTATTGTTTGTTTTATATTGTTTGTATAGCACTTTGGAGAACACTTGCTGTTTTAAAAAGGTGCTCTATAAATAAACTTTGATTTGATTTGATTTGATTTGAAATTGTATTGATAAAAGCATACAGAGGCATTCTCTACAATTGTGCAGAGTTTTGGAAGGAACCAGACATAGCTGTGATGGTCATGATACTGTATCCTTGAGTGAACATTTGGTTGCCACCAGGATATAAAAATTTGAGCGAGAGAGACAGAGAGCAAGAGAGAGAGAGTGCGAGAGAGAGAAAGAGTGATTTGTGTTATGTGACTATGCTTCTTTTCCAGGAATTTTATAAATAAAGATCTGTTCCTGCTGCAGGATCTTTTTTAGGAACCAAGAAACTGTATGCATACTGTATTACTGCCAAGGGAACCATGGACCGGTTTACTTACTGATTCAAAGTCTATCATTTCTAAAGCCCATGGAGCAGAGCTTATTGTAACCTTCACAATATGTCTGTACCCCTCTCTAGCAATTCTAAAAAATGGGAAATTCCTCCGCTGTTTTGTTTTCACATTATTGGTGAGTCACTTTGTGTTCTGTATGTTTCTGGTAGCAAAAAACAACAACAACAACAAAGTGTAACTCACCAAGTGCCAAAAAAAACCCCTTTCAGTCTAAGTCTGCTATATGGTCACCCAGCAGGCTTGATCATTATACGTGATCATTAATCATAAATAACTGCTTTATCCTAGAGCTGAAGCTGGAGAAAACTATATGTGAGGTGGGAATTCACCCTTTGATTGCACAAAAATTCACAGTGCAACTTATTTTAGCCAGAACAACAACTGTGATGGTTTCAGGAGATGGGAGCAAACTAGAGAACCCAGAGAAAACCCATAGACAGACAAGAAGCCTAAGCTGTAAGGCACCAACTTTATTCACAAAGCTTCATATAATAAAAAATAAGAAATCTCAAATAATGACAATAATGCAGATGCAGAAAGAACTGAGTTTTTTTCTTTAAACAACCACACTAATGACCAGAGTAGATCATTTTAGAGTAGATAATGTGTGTAATTTCTTTACAAAGATCTCCAACTGTCCCACATTTCATTACACATAAGTGGGTGCTGCTTAAAGTAGTGGTGAGTGCTACTTAGAGTAAACCTGTTCGTATTAGCATTAGCCGATATGCACAGGGAGTCTGCGTTCCTACAGGAATGTGGTTTAAGAGAACCTCTAAGTGCAGGAATATTAGGGCATATCTTGATGTCAGTGGGCGAAAAGCTATATGGGAGTGCATTAGGATTCAGACGCAGCCGCAACAGAGACGTTAATCCGACCACATAGAGAAAAAAACGTTAGAGTTCCAGAAGCACTGTTCAAGAATGAAAAGGACATCTAGAGTATTTTACACTTAATTAAGAAGTACACCTAGCTAAATAAAGTTAAAATGCTAAAAGAAATATGTAAAAAAAAAAAAAGTTATATGGTGAAATAAAATGTTGGCATTTCCATCAGTTCAATAATGAGTTTGTTAATTAAGCAGTTAATAAGTTATAGAACGTTAAAAAGAAATTACCAGGCCAAAATTGATGCCGTCATCGATTAAACATGAAATCAAATTACAATTGTAAACTATGTCCATGAAACACAAGGGACACAAAGGGGTCCATTAAAAATGTTACACAAGACTTTTCCTTCCTGAATAAACATAATAACAAGGTTCTTGTGCCACTAACGCATTCTATGTGTTTTCAGTGAAAAGTTATTTAAGTGTTCTGAGAAGCTGAATGCTCGTCCAGCTGCTAGGTTTGGGACAAAGTGTGTGAAGCTTCTGCAATCACGTCACCAAAGTAACACCGACATCTACTCCAGAAGAAGACGGAGAAGACGCATAAACTCTGTATTACCATACAGACGGGTCACATGCGAATGCTCTGATACTGCAGGCGACAAAATTCAGATTTCATGACAATTTTAACAGCTAGAGAACAAAGATCAGAAATGAACAGGCTTCAACGCTTACACTTGGTTTCTACATAAATTTTCTCAGATCGTATAGAGTTAGCTATCTTCCTAACACAACATCCATTTACTCCAAAATGAAGCCATATTGTTCACGGAAAGCATTTGAACGTCATTTACTTTGGATTAAAGTGCACATTAAAACTCGTCACAGTTTTCGGGAACGTGTCCGCTTCATACTCTCACTAAGTGCAGAACTATAATATTTATAAGATATGAGACTTGTGGTACGAGACTTGGTCACTCAGATGTGTTTGTCTTTCTGGGTTCGATGTTTTATGGATCAGTGGTTAGCTATTTGCTTTGAAGGCAAAATCCAAGAGAAGAGAAAGGTCATGATGAAAAACACTATAGGATCTGAAAGAAAGATTTTTTTTTTTTACAGTGTGTAGGATACTTTGTTAGAAGTGAAGGTTACTGAGGCATGGGAGAGTAATGATGTCTCTGATATGATTCCATTCTGGTCCTCACTTAGTATGGACAAGGTGTATAAGTACACACTCTCTCTCTCTCTCTCTCTCTCTCTCTCTCTCTCTCTCTCTCTCTCTCTCTCTCTCTCTCTCCCTCACTCTCTTCTTACATTTTTTATTTGGTGACTGTAACTAAATTACATGAATTCTGTTGTTAAAATCATCTTAAAGCTAGATATCATTGAGCTTAACAATTGCTCATACAATTCCACAATTAAAAATAAAGCAATAGCTTATGCTAACATGGCTGGTTTTTGCATCTTGTTGATTATGTGGTTGTTTAATGTATCGCAACTAGACTTACTCTTCAATTCAATTCAAATTCCACATTCGATGACAATATGTGTTTACCTTCAAGCCAAGCCAGATGCTAAGACTTACTTTCCTAAAGCTAATTGTGCTTTAGTATGTGCTTAAGTGTGTGTGTGTGTGTGTGTGTGTGTGTGTGTGTGTGTGTGTGTGTGTGTGTATATATATATATATATATATATATATATATATATATATATATATATATATATATATATAGAGAGAGAGAGAGAGAGAGAGAGAGAGAGAGAGAGAGAGAGAGAGAGAGAGAGTGCACAATTAGGATAATGCTAATTAGAATAGCACAGCGTGTAAAATGAACCCTGATGAATCAGATGCATTGTGTGTGTTCTGAATTTTAAAAGAGCCTCATTAACACACTTGACTTCAAAGCTGCCCATTCACAGAACATGAAAGGAACTTCAGATAAAGGAAAAAGCTAGAAAGTCACTTACTGGAAAGAGAACCTTACTGGAAAAAGCCCTGCTAATGCTAATACTTGATTTTAGCTAACACTAATTGTTTTTCCTCAGTATCCAGGAGCTGGCACTAATGCTTCAGAAGTTGCAAGCTGACTGTAACTAATTGCTACCGTTTAAACAAAATAATTAAAATCTGTCTAAGATACCTTATTTTTTTAAATGTTTTATCTGATACAGAACTTAAGCTAAGCTACAGGTCACAAAGATAAGGGAAAACAACACTGTGTTTGTAAGCCACGTGAACACCTTAAATTCACCTCAGCACAGATTCTACAAATCCCAGAACCGAACTGGATAAATGGACAGTGTTCTTGCCGAAAAAAGTTTTTTTTTATGTTTGTTCACTGACACATTGCTCCAAAAGTTTTTGGTTGTTTTGAAATCTGGTGACTGAGAAGGTCATGGCATATCATAATCATTAATTACATCCTCTCCACAACATTCAGTGAGTCCTCATACACTCTAGCATGATAGGGGGAGGAGTCTTCCTGGAAGAGACCACATCCATCAAGATAAAAATGTTTAGGATAGATGTTCAGTCAGAAATACCTTGTATTGATTTGCACTGACACTTTTCTAGAAGCCGGACAAGCTGACCCAAACCGTGCTCGCAAAAATAAACGCTTCCTACATGATAACGGAAATAAATCAGATAAATCATTTCCTTTGTGTACCTACTTTTCTTTATATTGTTCAAATAACCCTGTAATAGACAGTTGAGAATCAACAACATGGAGTCATCCAGCATACAGTCTAGCAACTTGATTTGATTGTTCTTAAGTCGTACCTTCAACTGTGCATGAGGTAATATCATTATCCAGGTTTCACATGTTTCAGACAAAGTTTGCATCCCCAACTACATCTAAAAAAGCATGGAAAAGTGTGAAACTTGCCCAAAATTAAGGGCAATAATCTCTTCACCCAAAATTACCATATCTATCTCTAGATAGATAGATAGATAGATAGATAGATAGATAGATAGATAGATAGATAGATAGATAGATAGATAGATAGATAGATAGATAGATAGATGGGGCATCTATCTATCTATCTATCTATCTATCTATCTATCTATCTATCTATCTATCTATCTATCTATCTATCTATCTATCTATCTATAGATAGATATGGTAATAAGTCAATAAATTCAGACTGAATTTGTTTTACATAGATACAATAATAAAGGGAACATAATTATAAGCTCTCTGGCAATCAGTAATTATTTGACAGGCTGCACATACACAAACGGCATATTTTACCTTCTATTAAAATTAGGAATACACTGACATGTTGTAAAGATTGCTTATTCTTTATTTTATGCTATTTGTTCAGTATAAAGACTCTGGGATGATTTTCTTAAATCATCTAATGCTGAAGGTAAGTTATGGAGCTCTTAGCACATGTAATGCCATACATTAATGATATAGTCATGTGACCTGCTAATGATCGCATGGCCACAAGCACTACAATAAGAGCTTATAATGAGATTTACAAAGAGACCGTTTATCTCGTATGAATCAATTATGGTCACTACAGACGTGTAGCTCAGATCAAACTTTGATGTGTACAGACATCAGCATTGTGCTTACACAAGAATAGACCTGCACTCTCTATATTAAAAAAGGAGCAATACACACTTACTCAGACATTGTAGTGTAGATTGTGTTCACATGACTAACATTAACCTCATTTAAAAGCAATAAAATCCTCAATCGTCTCTTTATCTAAATGATCATTAATGTCAACAATCCAGGCTCAGTGGTTCCTCCTAATTGCTGGTGTGTGTGTGTACAGCTGGAAGAGGAAACCATGGAGGGAATGGGACTGACATTTAAACAGGTTAAACACGACTTGATATAGAAATTAAACCACTGCAGTATAAAGGTATAGTGTTTTACTATAATTCACAGCAATTGATTAAAATGGTGTCAGACTCTACAGCACCGCTGTAACACAACATAGCTTCAGATGTGTGTTCTTGTTTGTGTTACTGAGTGAGTGTGAAAGATAGATAGATAGAGAGAGAGAGAGAGAGAGAGAGAGAGAGAGAGAGAGAGAGAGAGAGAGAGAGAGAGAGAGAGAGAGAGAGAGAGTGCATCCTGTTCTATAAGCTGAAGAAGCAAAAGGTGCTTCACACTTGGCTGGACCTGAATAGGACAATCTGCACCTACACACACACACACACACACACACACACACACACACACACACACACACACACACACACACACACACACACACACACACACACACACACACATAAATGATCCAAAAAAACAAGAGCAATGACTTCAAGCTTTTATGTAGATGTTTCCATTCCGTTTTTAACAATCTCTTCTCAGTTCCAGCAAAGAGCTGGGAAGCAGGTTTACGACTGTAAACATGGCGAATATGATGAATAATACACTGGAGTGTGTTTCCATTGAGCTTCATAAACAAAGTGCTTTTCACGTGTTTATATGAAAATGTGACACCCCGGATTGGTTAAATGGTGCGAGCAAGAGAACAGCCATATTTGGATTGCTGTGCTGCTAAGTATGCAGATACACACACACACACACACACACACACACACACACACACACACACACACACACACACACACACACACACACACACACACACACAATCAGCCTTTGAGTGAAATCAGTTATACTCGAAAGTAGAGTGCTATGAAGTCTGTTTTCAACGATTTTACAGCTTAAAATGCAATTTCCATTTAAAGGAGATAAAAGGTTCTTCTTTTCCTTGTTTTTGTTGCAGACCCATGAATTCATGTAGTCAGCACAATGGTATGACACAGCAGCCAGAAATCGTTTATTTTCATGAAGAGTTATAAGGGCTGTGAAAGTCAGGCAAAGCAAAACGTCTGGGGTCCAGCACTTCCAAAGAAGCTCCTTACATATTGGGAAATCTATTCACATAATAACTCTCAAAAATTTCACATCACGTGTCACAGAGGCAAAGGCAGATGGATGTAAGTGCAAGCCATTTATTAACAATCCAAATCAGTAGACAAACTTGTGGTCAGAAACTTGTGGTTTAACCCCAGGTAAAGGTCAGACAGAGCATTGCTGGTGAGGCAAATAAATCAGGTGAGAGTGAGCTAATCTAAACTGGACTGTGGATTATGTATTCAGGCATTTACATAGTTAAATTTATATTTCCATATTAGCAAATACAGCTACATATGTTGAATATTAGAAATAGTCTGATGTCTATTAATTAACAAAAAACAATCATGCCCAGAATATTATAAAATACTGGTTTTATGTATACACAACTGTATAGTTTAGCTAACTAGAGCACTATACTTTTAGTTAGGAGCCTATTTAACCTGGCTAACATTGATATTACCTGTAGGTATCTTTTATTTTGTATTTACTCAAATTTGCTAGCAAGCTTGCTAACTACTAAAAGTATGTATTTACAAAAGAAGTCAAGTCTGCCATGAACTAGCTAAAATACTATAGCGATGTCATATGATTAAGATTGCTATTGACTGACTGCATTTAGCCTAAGCCTTGTGCTGGTTAACCAGGGCCACCTGTCACTTTGCAGAATCAGGGTGTGAGAGCGGTTTGTGCAGTGCTGCTCTCCACTTAGCCGAGTGAGAACACTTACAGAATGATGGAAGCAATTTAGAGATCATGTTACTGCGCTTTATTCCTCGATCTCTACTAATGTCATCATCTGAGTGCAGATTTCAGGGCATGCTGTTTTTTTTTCTACAGGATTTTCTGAGCTGCTCATCTGAAAGAGGTATAAAAAAAATAAATAAAAAAGAAGCAAAGTGCAGAAAAGACACTCAGGGAACAAATGGCACAGCGTCCATTACGAACAATAGGATTTTACCCAGTACTAAAAGTGGAATGACACTGACACTGAACTTTATGTGGATGAAGCATTCTACAATAGCACTGTAATGTTGCCTTATGAAAAAGACCTGTCCATCCCTGCCCAAAATGGTGCCTATTGAAGCAGATTCCTCCCAATCTGAACACTGCTGAGAGCATAGCTGATATGTAGCTGTATTTGCTGTCCATGTACAGTGTACTATATGTGTAAATGTAAATGTAGTGACTAAGTGTAGTGTGTAAGTGTAGTAAGTGTAGAATGTAAATGTAGTGAGTGAGTGTAGTGTGTAAGTGTAGTGTGTAAGTGTAGAATGTAAATGTAGTGAGTAAGTGTAGTGCGTAAGTGTAGTGTGTAAGTGTAGAATATAAATGTAGTGAGTAAGTGTAGTGTGTAAGTGTAGAATGTAAATGTAGTGAGTGAGTGTAGTGTGTAAGTGTAGTAAGTGTAGAATGTAAATGTAGTGAGTAAGTGTAATGTGTAAGTGTAGAATGTAAATGTAGTGAGTGATTGTAGTGTGTAAGTGTAGTGTGTAAGTGTAGAATATAAATGTAGTGAGTAAGTGTAGTGTGTAAGTGCAGAATGTAAATGTAGTGAGTGAGTGTAGTGTGTAAGTGTAGTGTGTAAGTGTGGAATGTAAATGTAGTGAGTAAGTGTAGTGTGTAAGTGTAGTGTGTAAGTGTAGAATGTAAATGTAGTGAGTAAGTGTAGTGTGTAAGTGTAGAATGTAAATGTAGTGAGTGAGTGTAGTGTGTAAGTGTAGTAAGTGTAGAATGTAAATGTAGTGAGTAAGTGTAATGTGTAAGTGTAGAATGTAAATGTAGTGAGTGATTGTAGTGTGTAAGTGTAGAATGTAAATGTAGTGAGTGAGTGTAGTGTGTAAGTGTAGTAAGTGTAGAATGTAAATGTAGTGAGTGACTGTAGTGTGTAAGTGTAAATGTAGTGTGCGAGTGTAGTGTGTAAGTGTAGTAAGTGTAGAATATAAATGTAGTGAGTAAGTGTAGTGTGTAAGTGTAAATGTAGTGTGTGAGTGTAGTGTGTAAGTGTAGTAAGTGTAGAATGTAAATGTAGTGAGTAAATGTAGTGTAGTAAGTGTAGAATGTAAATGTAGTGAGTAAATGTAGTGTGTAAGTGTAGAATGTAAATGTAGTGAGTAAATGTAGTGTGTAAGTGTAGTAAGTGTAGAATGTAAATGTAGTGTGCAAGTGTAGTGTGTAAGTGTAGTAAGTGTAGTATGTAAATGTAGTGAGTGTGTGTAGTGTGTAAGTGTAGAATATAAATGTAGTGAGTAAGTGTAGTGTAGTAAGTCTAGAATGTAAATGTAGTGAGTGACTGTAGTGTGTAAGTGTAAATGTAGTGTGCGAGTGTAGTGTGTAAGTGTAGTAAGTGTAGAATATAAATGTAGTGAGTGAGTGTAGTGTGTAAGTGTAAATGTAGTGTGTGAGTGTAGTGTGTAAGTGTAGTAAGTGTAGAATGTAAATGTAGTGAGTAAATGTAGTGTAGTAAGTGTAGAATGTAAATGTAGTGAGTGATTGTAGTGTGTAAGTGTAGAATGTAAATGTAGTGAGTGAGTGTAGTGTGTAAGTGTAGTAAGTGTAGAATGTAAATGTAGTGAGTAAGTGTAGTGTGTAAGTGTAAATGTAGTGTGTGAGTGTAGTGTGTAAGTGTAGTAAGTGTAGAATGTAAATGTAGTGAGTAAATGTAGTGTGTAAGTGTAGTAAGTGTAGAATGTAAATGTAGTGTGCAAGTGTAGTGTGTAAGTGTAGAATATAAATGTAGTGAGTAAGTGTAGTGTAGTAAGTCTAGAATGTAAATGTAGTGAGTGACTGTAGTGTGTAAGTGTAAATGTAGTGTGCGAGTGTAGTGTGTAAGTGTAGTAAGTGTAGAATGTAAATGTAGTGAGTAAATGTAGTGTGTAAGTGTAGTAAGTGTAGTATGTAAATGTAGTGAGTGTGTGTAGTGTGTAAGTGTAGAATATAAATGTAGTGAGTAAGTGTAGTGTAGTAAGTCTAGAATGTAAATGTAGTGAGTGACTGTAGTGTGTAAGTGTAAATGTAGTGTGCGAGTGTAGTGTGTAAGTGTAGTAAGTGTAGAATATAAATGTAGTGAGTGACTGTAGTGTGTAAGTGTAAATGTAGTGTGCGAGTGTAGTGTGTAAGTGTAGTAAGTGTAGAATATAAATGTAGTGAGTGAGTGTAGTGGTTTAGTGAACAAATATACCGTATACGTAATGCAGTAGTACAATACATTGTAGTGAATGAGTGTAGTGTGTCAGCAGTGATCTAATACACCCTGTGGTTTCATTTCAATATTAAACACATTCACATCAGGCCACCACTGTTGTATGAATTAATACTAGATCACCGGAGGTGGTTCCACAATCCATGTCTGTTTAAAAAAAATTATATTGTAATCACTTAGTTTAGTTTATGGGGCAAAGATCTGATTTATTGGCTAAGGAACAAACTTGTAATTGTAAACTTGGAATACCTGACAGAAGAATTAGGACTCTAGCAAAGGCTTCAGCTCTAGAAACTAAAGTACGCTGAACTACAGTAACAACACTAACGTGACAAACATTAAACTAGACTTCAACACTTCAACGAGTCGAAGCATCTTTTTGAGTTTGTAAGAACATTACGGAAAAAGAACATACACTAAACTGAAGTCACATATGCTACAGAAAGTGTTAAATAATTAGAATTACAGAGGTGAGATGTCTAATAGAAATGTGTACATTTTAAAGCAAGTGAACATTTCATGTGAATTCATCATTTGATAAATATTATATTTATATGAGTGGGTTTTCTAGGGAAGCCAGTTTGGCTGAAAAATATTTCATCATGTTGTTAAGTGAGTAATACACACATTTTCACATTTGCCTGTGGGGAAAGACTGGCCACACTCGCGTTTTTGATAATACACTAACACTTGACATCTGGTGTAGAGGGGGAGTTGTGCTCATCCTCCTACACACTTTCTTCCTCAGGCCTGTAAGCAAAATCCAATATAACATCCACCTCTGCTGTCACATGTTCACACCAACAACCTGCTAAATATTAGCCATATTACATTATTATATCAAGAGGATTTTTCCAACAAAAAGCCTTCATAAGGTCGGATTAGATGTGCACATAGCGGGTCATTAGTGTGCAGGTTTTGTATGTACATGTATTGTGTAAATCTATTTGGCAACTGTAGTATGTCTAGTGTACAACTGTATTGTGTAAGTGTAGGGGGCAGTTGTAGTGTTTATGTGAGTGAACAGCTGTAATGGTGTCTGTATAATGTGTAAGTGTAGCGCACAACAGTTGTGCGTATGTACTGTAAGTGGATAACTTTATCGTGCAAGTGCATTGGACAAGTATAGTGTGTGTATAGTGTGTAAATGTAGTAGGTAGTTTTACTGTGTATGCATAGTGTGAAAATCCTAGCACAGCATGATCGATTCACAACAATGTGCTTGGTGCACACACGGTTTCCAAACCCTTCCGTGTGCCGATTGTGTTTGCATACAGAAGGCAGTACACGCAAGTGTGTGGAAAACGTGTGTGCACCATGCACATTGTTGTGAAAATCCATGCACAGTATGATCGATTCACAACAATGTGCTCGGTGCACACACGTTTTCCACACACTTGCGTGTTCTGCCTTCTGTATGCAAACACAAACGGCACACAATGTAAAAAACATTGAAGGGTTCAGTCACGGTTTCTGGTTTGAGGCTATAAAAAGAGCATGAGGATACAAATAGAAAGAGCAGCACGGAGTGAGGGATCAGACAATAGACACAGATGGATTACATCTCCTGTGAGTTGTCAAGGCTCCTGCGCTTATCATCATTCACCAGCAATAAAGAGAAAAAGACAAACCCCTCTAGACCAAATACACACACTCACGCAAACACACACACACACACACACACACACACACACACACACACACACACACACACACACACACACACACATTCTACAGACAAGCCACATAAAAGTAATGTAATGCTTTTCGTTTGCCTTGACTCTCTCGTTTCCTGCGAGGCCGTAATTAGTGTCACGAACAAATTTGTTGCTGCTAATGAGCCCACAAAGCTGCAGCAGTGTGTGTGTGTGTGTGTGTGTGTGTGTGTGTGTGTGTGTGTGTGTGTGTGTGTGTGTGTGTGTGTGTGTGTGTGTGTGTGTGTGTGTGTGTGAGTTTGTGTGAGGGAGAAACAGATAAAAAGAAAAAGACAGATGCACTCACACTGACCACTTGGCACACACACATATTCGCATCCATCAGCCTGTGTGTTTATGTGTGTGTGTGTTCTGAAATTACACAGCAGTATTCTAAACTGTTGTACAAACTCTTCTCTATAAATCACCCAAATATTAGTAACATGATAATACTCGCCAAGTCTAAAGACTAGAACTAAAGTGTGAATAATTTCTGTTAAATATGATTTTTTTTAAAAGGTTATTGAACCAGGAGATCTAAATATAATACAATATGATGATCATGGGCTGCTGTGGATTAGTGGATTATTTTTACCCAGACTTCATATGACATCACACCCTAACATCAGAAATGAAGAAAAAAATCCAACCTCCAACATACTGTACATAGCGACAGGCAACCAATCAGAGGGGAAAAACTGTGATAGTGTAAGAGTGTAAACTAATTGGATTGAGAGGACTGAAAGAAATCCCCTCCCATAAAAATAACAAAAATGTAATCAGGCATGATGGACTTTTCCATTGTTCTTGATGAACGTATTTATTTGTTCTCTTGGGGACTTTGGGGAAACTAGCAAATGAAATTTTATCCCCATTTTGGTGAAGTGGGTAAAGATGGTGACTAACAATGTAGTGGCTAGTGACTAACAAGACATGTTTGTGTGTTTCTCTGTTTTTTTTTTATTATAAAATTCTGTTATGTCAGACGAGAGTGAATCATCTAGTGTGCCTGTTCACCCTTGTGTATATTTATTGCATTGTGTTTTGGCTAGCATGCTAACACTATCAGACTTGTGTCTAGAGCGTTTGACAGGCTAGAGAACAAACTATACAAAGTAAAAATATAATATAACAGTGAGAACACTGAGACGTGACCAGAAGTGACGGTGTTATTCTTTACACTGAACTTCAGCTTACTAGCTAGAGTTATTGTTATTGTCTTTATTATCTACATCCGACTGCTGTTCAAATAATTCATTACTATTCAGGGTGTATCCAAAAAAAGTGTGTCCGCATACAACTATATGAACTAGATAGTTCGAGATAAGTCTTAGTCTAGCTCTACCCTTTTTTCTCTAACCCTACCCTTTAAATTGGATTATCCAATGTAACATTTGACATAAAAATAAACAGTGTTGTCATTGAATAATTTGATAATTTTGTTAGTGATAGTTTTGGTTGTGGATTTGTTTTCAAATGAAACAGGGATTTTGAGATTAATATTGACAACTCAATTTAGCTCAAGAAATGACTTCATAAAAGAGAAAAAAAATCACATGATACATGAAGAGGTAGTGCTTCAGGTTCTGCAGTTTATATTTTCTTTCCACTTTGCATTCCTGCGGTTGCCATTCAGGTGAAATAAAACTCTGCGCCTTAATATATCGGCCCGAGTCGTGCGTCACTTCAGATTAACGATACACAGAACAATGTTCGTCTTCGAAGGAACAGCATGCAAACCATGGTTTACATTTAAACCTCTGATCTCTTCCACACACAAAATTACTTCCATAAATATGGACAGCATTCAAAAACATGCAGCACAACAGCTGAGTATCTGATACAACACACAGAGCAGGAAATTGATCTTCACTGTTTGTTACACACCATAAATGTTTGGCATGGCTTATTGTTGTGTTTCATTGTTCTAACCTTTCACATGAGAACAGCATCATTTTACAGAATGTGACAGGTGCCTTAATTTGGCAGCTTTATCTTAAGCCACTTTCACATGCAGGACTAGATCAGATTCACATCCAGTACAAGGCTATAATGAGAACAGTCAATGTCATTATCTTGTGTCAGCAACGGCTGTAATGAGGACAAGAACTAGCGGATGGCACAGACTCGAGCCAGTGAAAGGAGAGAGAGATTTTCTCAATTTTCTGGAAATTGGGTGCCATTTTTTATTTTAAATTTAATAGTTTGTTTCAGGTTTTGTTTTGGGGACAGAATTTGGGGCTCATCAATCATTTACTAAGGTCAAACTGAAATAAATATTCCCACCAAACGTCCATTAACATGCTGATTATCTTCATACTCACATGATTATGTTGATTATTTCCTGTAAATCACCTGTACATTATCAAGTGTGTTTATAGCACTTCCAATTTACATTTAGTAATGGCTAATAAAAGACTAATCTTAAAGAGTGAAAATAAAGAATGAGTGAAAAAGAGAGAAACACATACAGTAATAAACGCAACACACAAAATTTTCCAATAATGCAGCTCTGCCACTGCAGCACACTGGCATAGACTATAGACACACTAACCTTTCATCCTTCTATAGGGTGCCATTTCTTTATGTCTTAATTTCTTGTTTTTCTTAATTTACGAACCTTCATTCAAGTAATTAATTCATAAAACTTTCTTTTAACTGCTCTATAATCTATTAAAAAAGTGCACTGAGACTGCAGTTATACGATCTGATGCCTATAAATTGGGGTTTACGTTAAAAATAAATTTACAGGAAATCTTTTAGGATACAAATATTCCACTGAACTGATTTTCATGATGTTTTTATGTAAATGCTTCTGTAATTCATTTACAAAAAAATCCCTTAATTTCAGCTTGACAAACGATGCTGGTTTTGTCTATTTACATTCATTCATCCATCTTCATTAACTGCTTTATCCGAGTCAGGGTTACAATGGCCTATTTCTGAGAACATATAGTGTTTGGAGTAATGCTTGGATGTTATGGGACTCCGTAAGCTTAAACATTGTGGCAATTAAGCAGATCCAATTTGGCGTGTTTTCAGGAGGTTTTTCAGGACATTAAGTTATCTAAACTTATTTCATCTCTTTATTTCCAATTGTCATGACAAGTTTTTGGTTATTATCCTCAATTTAATACGTTTGTAAAAATGAAACTTAAAGTAGTCCATTGTCTTGACTACTTCTTAGTTGAAACAATGATTATCTTCAAGCTGAGCTGACACGATTTTTAAGGCAGCAGGAGAATCATTTCATTTCTACTTTAACCATTGTGAAATATCTTACAGTGAAATTTATGTGTTCATGTATACATTACTACTCAGACACTCCCAAATACTCTCTAATACTTTTAATCTTTTGTCTTTTTGTCTTTTTTTCTTGCACTGTTTTCACAAGGTTGCACAGATGAAAGATTTGTTCTGTGTATTACCATGGTCCTGGAGAAACGTCTCATTTCACTGTGTACTGCAACAGCTATATATGGTTATGGAAATGACAATAAGAGCTTCTTGACCCGACTTGATATATATTACAACTTACATTTCTATAATATTGTTATACTACTTTAAAATGTAAAACAAAACAACAGTTTTAAAATTTCATTTTGAATCCCACTACATAAAACTGACCAGCACTCAAAGGGCATTGTGGGTAATACACAGTATCAAGAATAATACTGCATAAGAATTTAAACATAAAATAGCTCCTATTTAATGGATACTGAAGGATTTTTTTTTCACAGTAAGTACGCATGAGAAGGTTTTGGTATGGTGATATAATTAAAACTGCACTATTATGGATCATAAGGAATCCTATAATCCGTCATAGCTCACCGGTTTGAATTTAGATTTTTATAATCCTCTTCTGTAGGAGGCGCAGATTTCTACATTTCAGTACATAAAACGTTCCGTCAGTGACATTTTTCTAAATACACAGGGGAATTGGAGCAAGGCTTGAAGCGGGGGAAAAACTAATGAGGTGTGAAAGTTCTTCTTGAAGGTGAGTGCTCAAGGTGGCCTTGTCCGATTTTTCCTTATTTTCTGTTTTCCTTCCCTTGAGAAACAGAACCTACATGCCATAAACACCCACTCACAGATGCACACACTGGCAATGATGCCAGAAAATCATCCAGAGCGTCTGATACACTCTGCTTCGGGTCCAAAGATTCGTAGGCAGGACTTTAAATACAAAGTCTAAGCATCGCTAACATTATACACCATGTTAAAATAACCAAAAGATTGTTCTGGAATATTGATTGATGGAAGTATTGAGTTAAAAAAAAAAACAGATTGAGGAGAATTCAAATGCATTAACCCTGATAATCATTAACATAAAGAACAACAGTCATCTCTCAGGAGGTTATTATGTAATGCCGCTCAAGAAAACCAGCAAAAATAGACAATGTGACACAACACACACTGGCACACAATCCTAGGACATTCTTTATGTAGAAATGTCAAAATATCAAATAATTAATAAGTAATAGTGAATTAATAATTAATTTGGTGTCCAAGTTTGTTTTGGAAACATATAAAACACTTGTTGTTTTGCTTAAATAATGTACACCTTTATGAACACCTTTACACCTAGAAATGTAGTTAGACAATCAGCCAATCATGTACTGATTGTGGTCTTCTGCTGTTTCATGCCATTCAACACAACAACACACCCCAAGGATTACTTTGTGTTTTGCTTTTCTGATCACCATGGTTATAAAGAGTGGTTAGTTGTATTACTGTAGTTTTTCTGTCAGCTTTATCATTCATGATATTTCTGTCAGTCTGAATTTTCCTAATTTCTCTCATCAATAGCTGCTAGCTGGGTATTTGTTTTTCACACCATTCTTTGTAAACTCTAGATACTGTTGAACGAGAATGTGAAACATTCAAAACCAGTCAGTCTGGGAACCAACAAACAAATTCAAGTCTCTGAAATCAAGATCATTCTGATGTCTGATATAAACATTAAGTACACAAACAGCACCTTTAAGCACTGGTTGATTATATAATTCCATGAATTCCATGAAGAGATTCCTATTAAACTGGCCAAAGAGTGTTACTCTATTTAATATAATTCTGAAATATATCTTAAATTTTTAAATCATGATTATTTCTTGTTTATTGTCCAAACAATCACATGACCATCTTCTTCATTTCGAAGTATTGTTTAAAGAATCAATTTAAACTAAATGGAATTGAATCATTCTTGAAAGAATTTTAATGTTCTGAAGTCATATATCATACTCCCTGCTTCCTATCCATCAATGGGTCCCTTTCTACTGATAGATTGTGAAAAGGGATAAATAAAATGAACAGAACCAGAGATTGACTTCAGTCAGCAATTACATAGATAAGACGACCAAGACTAGCCAGTGAGTTTAATACAATGAGACAAGCAGAAACATAAAATATGTTTTGGATCTCACTAAAACAGAAAACCATAATGTTTTTACGTTTTTACATCAAATAAGAACAGAAGCCTAAAGTAAATTGTATTCCTGCTAAAATGGTCAGATTTAAAATTCAGAATGCTTTGCTTTAATGACATGTGACAGCATTATAAAATGCTAACAGGATTACTAACCATACATTTACAAAATTACTACAAAGACATTTCAGTATCCAGGTTTACCATTTAAAGTCCCATTCAACCTGAACCCAATTTATTTCATTACATTCTCATTGACTCATTGATCCACGGCTGGCGGTTTTTGGCTCGGCCACCGAAAACATCCAACTAGATTGAAATCAATCTCTGGACATTATGTTGATATTGACATCAAATAAAATCAGGAGATCTGATGTTCTGAAACTTATTTGAAAATGTCACTTTCTTTTTTCATAACAGGGTTGATGAAAAATGATGTGCTAAACTCTATGCGCTAGTCTATAGCTAGTGGCTAAAACTTGACAGAAAAAGCAGATTCGAAAATGAATCATGTTCCCACTGTGACACGCTAAATTCCTGTCAATTCCATGCAGAATTTAATATAAAATTACATTGAGTATTAATCTGTAGTTTAGCTAGCTAAAGGTTTGGAAATTGCTTAGACAAGATCAAGAAGTGACATCTATGAAGCTTTCGTGTACCAATCCAGTATTAGAAAGATAATGTCCCAATGTTTATTATAAAAGACAAGACACGAGAAGCTAATAATGCAAGTGAATTTTTTAATTGATGGGGTTTTGTTTGTGTCTTTTAATATAAATCAGATGTGTAGTGTGTATAAAGTCTGTAAAGAGTATATACATTCTTGGTAATTTATAGCTGATTAGCAAGTGTTTGCCAGATTTTTTTAAATCCGGTGTTAATATTTTTTGTTAGAGTTTGGTCTATGAAAACATTTGCACTAAACTCCTTATTGCACTTTAATGTTGTTATAACCAGCATTGCTAATAATTATGTGATTAATGTTATTACAATAGTAAATACCAGTATTAACATTGATTAAGTAGTAATAATAGTAACCTGAATAATTTAATTTCTGTTAGCAATGTTAACCATAATGTAAGCTAGCTGTGAGGTAATTAACATTATTACAATTAGCAGTGCTAGCTGTTTTGTATTGGATGTTATTCCTATTTTTAATGCTTGCTTTGAGGTGATTATTACCGTTAGCAGTGATAGCCATTGTGTAGTTACTGTTATTCCTATTAGCAAAGCTAACTATGAGGTAATTAATGCTATTACTCTTAGCACTGCTATCTGTTGCGTAGTTAATGTTATTCCTGTTAAAAATGCTAACCGTGATGTGATTCATTTTATTACTATAAATAGATTGAGCTGTTGTGTAGTTAGTGTTCCTATTAGAAATGCTAACTGTGAGATAATTAACATACTATCAGCAGTTCTAGTTGTTGTGCTTTTAATGTTGTCCTTATTAGCAATGATAAATGCCTTGTGATCTTCTAATCTGTATGTTATTTCCATTTACCACTGCTAACTGTGATATATTTTACAACATACAGTAATACTAAAAGTGGCTTGAATAATGTTATTCCTAATAGCAAGGCCTACTGTGATGTGTTCATTGTTTTTCCGATAAGCAATGCTAACAATGACATGATTAATGTTATTAGTGCTCACACTGCTCACTACCTTTGCTGTAAGCGTGTCTGTAAGCACCAGGACGTCTTCACTCTGAATCTGTGCAGCTCAACAAAACTCTGAGAGCTCAAAATAAACCAAAATAATTCCACGTTGTAAATGCTAAAGGTTTCTGTGGCTTCAGAAACATTTTACACTGCTTTCTGTACTAATCAACCCGTTTCTCAGTATGCATGTGTCTAAAAGTTTATATATATATATATATATATATATATATATATATATATATATATATATATATATATATATATATATATATATTCTCATATGTTTAGAAATATATTCTCAAAAAGAATGATGTTAAATATCAAGTCCTGCATTATTTAATAGATTTAATATATTTAATATTTAATTATTTAATAGAACTGTGGCAAAAAGCGTTCATTAGCATGAACCTTTTGCTCTGTCTCTTGATTTGTTTAGTTTTCTGATGAGAGAGAAAGAACACAAGGAGAAGTATATAGAGAGAAAGACAGAGATGAAGCATTGATGAATTTCTGCTTCATACATTTATAGTGTTATCTACAGCTTGTGGTATTTGTCTACCTCTGTCTTTTACTCTCTCTCTCTCTCTCTCTCTCTCTCTCTCTCTCTCTCTCTCTCTCTCTCTCTCTCTCTCTCTCTCTCTCTCTCTCTCTCCGCCTGTCTGTTCAGTTTCGGACAACTGAAGTGAACCTTGATTGAAAATGCGCTGCAGAGAAATGCCTTGTGTCAGACGGGTTTCTAACTCAGCTGCATATCGATCGACCTTTAATCAATCTCATTATTTATTTTCACTTGGCTGCCACACAGCTCAGCTGCACTTACACGTCTCTTTTTCTCGTCCACAGAAGAACAATGAGAGACACTGCTTTGGGTTTATACTTTAGACTTTCATTACTTGTCCCCACTAACAGGAAAAAAAGCATTTCTTTTTATTTTATTTTGCTACCATCAAAACTGTGTACTGCTTAGCTTTTCTCTGTGAACAATCTCTGATATATTATATTGTTGTATAATATGCTATACTGCTCATCTTGCACATCTCTGTATTTTATGTAGCAACATGTATATAATTGAAATGACAATAAAAACTTCTTTACTTGACTTGAAGCAACACATGAGATCTTAGCTATGCAAACCGAACACTTTCACATTGCAGTGGTTCATAGCTACTAGTGTTTCCCATTGGCAATTAAAAAAAAAAGTTTCATGTAAAGTATGTGTGTATAGGGCAAATACAGGAATTATGTATGCGTATGATAATGTAAATTAGAGCCTAGTGGGTGGGAGCTTGTATCCACACAGCTGAACCTGATTCATCAATTGTACTCAAAATGATTTGATTTGATGCCAAATGACATTTTCATAAATTTTTAAAACAGCATTCCTGGTTCGATTCTATGCAACTTTGATGACTACGTATATGATTAATGAAGATCACTTCATTATTCAAAAGGTTCTTCAAGTCTTTTTTAAGGTTTCATTGGATAATTAACAACTATTAAGCCACTAAATGGGTTTAACAGAGAGCCTGGAACGAAGGTTGTTTTAAGTTTCTTCCAGATAACAAACTATTGTTTTATTAATAATAAAATCATTATTTTTATCTAGATGTCATGTGGTCCAAATGTTATTGGTAATGTGATTGAATTTAGTTTGTATAACACATTCAACAATAAAAGGAAAAGTTCTTTGAAACCACAAAAGGAACCAGACTCTGAACCCATCCTGCTCAGGATGACACCGGATAGTGGGATTTGGATGGCAGCAGGAAGGTGAATCATCCTCCTATGGGTGCTACCAGATAGTGGGATTTTGATGGCAGCAGGATAATGAATCATACATGCAAATATATCTTGCGACGAAGAAGCAGAAGGAACAGCAGCAGAATTAGAGCTCAGGGATCATGTACTAGTGTCACCTGAGGCAGGTTGAGAGGAGCCACAGCTGGAGAAGTGTTTCAAGATCGTAAGACATCACATCGGGCAGTAGGAGTACACATACTTGTCTAGCTATGACAGCATAACTTAAAAGAAGAACCAGAAAGAAGCACAAGCATGAGGATACACTTCATTTCTGGCATTAGCATCCTATCAGCATAAACCTCCAAAACTTCATCTTCAGTAAACATCCTTATTAAATGTGCGTGTTTACACGTGTGTGTGTCTGTGTTTGATGACTGTGACTGGGTCCAGGTGTGTATGTTTAGCAATCAGGTGAGCGTGAAATTGAGCATCTTTGGATGTTGTAGTTCTCAGCAGTCATGTTTGAGTTCTCATAAGTTTAGTTAGTTGACATTGACATCAATATGACATCAAGACTTATTCAATAAAAGATTAAGTATTGGAGTCATTTTTTCAAATCCTATACTGTTCTGGAATGTTCTTAAATGATTTGTATATACAGACCCCTCAGCCAATTTTGTGGATTTTTTTATTACTCTCTCACTCTCATTCATTTTCTACCGCTTATCCGAACTTCTCAGGTCACGGGAAGCCTGTGCCTATCTCAGGCGTCATCAGGCATCAAGGCAGGATACACCCTGGACGGAGTGCCAACCCATCGCAGGGCACACACACACACACTACGGACAATTTTCCAAAGATGCCAATCAACCTACCATGCATGTCTTTGGACCGGGGGAGGAAACCAGAGTACCTGGAGGAATCCCCCGAGGCACGGGGAGAACATGCAAACTCCACACACAAGGCGGATGCGGGAATCAAACCCCGACCCTGGAGGTGTGAGGCGAACGTGCTAACCACTAAGCCACCGTGCCCCCCGATTTTTTATTATTATTATTTAAATGTACTAAACCAAATCAGTCTGTGGTAAAATCGGGGGAATTCAGGTACTGCTGATATATTAAGATGGTGTAGCTAAGAACAAACTTCCTGCGTTTCTCTGTCACCATACCAAACTTCAGTACATTATCTGTTACCTCAGACAATCGTGTATAACACAGAAAGAATCAAAAGATGGATTTAGATCATTAAAATGTGTACTAGAATTGTATGTGTTACATCTGAATGAAATCTATAGCACTACAATGCTATGCGGGGGGAAAATATCAACAGTCACTAAAGATGTGACTTTCATGAGAAATTCCTTCACAACAGATTCTCTATAAAGCTAAATTCATGAATAATGGGGATCAGTCGGGAAGCCTCGCACCTTATCTATGCGTATCTTTAGATATGTAAGCATGGCAACAGTTGCCCTGAGTTACAAGAGCTAATAATAAACCTGCACAAAACCATTCATGAAAACCTTTAATGACTTAAGTGTCATATTTCATATAACATCCGAGAACCTCCCTGTAGCCCCCCCTCAAAAAATATCATCTACATCAGGGTTGCTTTATGAAACAATAAAGGTTGATGAATTAATCATCTCACCCCAAAAGTCGCATTTTAATGAACATCTTCAATCATCTGAGTTACTACAGGCAGTGATCTGAGGCTGAGATGAAAGGGCTCATACATATGCATGATTCTGAGGGGGGATATCTGTGTTTCCTTCCTCAGGTAAAAAGCTGCTTTTATTTGCTTCCTTCTTTCTTTCCCTGCACAGTGCTTATTTTCTTCTGTCATTGACGTGTTTTCCCGCCACGCTGAATATAATGCACATTATATCTTTATAATATATTACACACAGGTAATCTACCCTCATTCAAGGGAGTCAATGGTAGTCTAATAATATTAAAATAATAGGATTGGATATAGCTGATTTCACTATGATATTTTACTCATCTCTACTTTTCTAACGATAGTCTATTAATTTGCTCACAGTTTGCTTAAGGTAGTTTACTGATATGTTACTGTTTTTATGGTAGTTTGTATATTTGTTATTGGTGATAATACTTTGTCCATTTGTTTTATGATTTTTTTTAATTATAGTGGTTCTGTTAGTGATTTTATGGGACATTTGTTAGAGATTTTGGATTAGCTTGCTCATTTGTATGGTACTTTACACATTTTAAGTGGCTGTTTTTCTCTTTTTACGCTTTTTAGTATTCTCATATGGAAGTTTAGTTATTTCTTATTGTTTGCATTTATGGTAGTTCACAGGTTATGTGAACTACGTGTGGTCACGTGTTGTAGCCTAGGTGTTGGGCTACTAATTGTAAGGTTTGGGAGTTTAATCCCCGGTTCACCAAGCTGCCACTGTTGGGCTCCTGAGTAAGGCCCTTAACCCTTAATTTCTCAGTTGTATAAAAAAAAAATGAGATAATATAAGAAGCTATGGATAAGGGCGTCTGTTGTTTTTATTGAGGTTTCTACATTATAGTGATTTTTCTTTAGCCTGACCATTCATTATTTATCTTTCAACAGGTTGCTCAATCAATATTGTTATTTTTAACCCTTGTATGTTGTTCATATTTTTGTTACTCAGACAGTGTTGGTGGTTCTGGTGGACCTGCTGCATTTTTAGGTTTTTAATTCAACACAATCAAAAGTTTTATGTTAAAATACTCTACAGATGTTTACTTCATCCCAATTACAAGCAATATAAACAGCATATATGTTTAACATTTGCCCTTTACCTTTATTACATCACATTTTTTAATTAAAGTGCTACTCGTTTTTTTTGTTTTGTTTTGTTTTTTTTAATAAAATGTAATAAAAAAAATAAATAAAATTTAATCAAGCTGTGAGTGGGAAAAAATCAACAAATGTACAAAGATTTACAAAAAAGCAAAGTTTTTCAAAACTATTGATGTTTATGAATATGGGCCCCACAGACCCGAACAACATACAAGGGGTTGAGTTATTGTCGATTGTTATTGTTTTTACTGATGCTTATACATTTATGTAGTTTATCAGATCATTATTGTTTTTAACTGTACTTTGCACAATTATTATTTTTAACATATTTTCCACATTCATTATTGTTTTTTGCTCTAGATTTGTGCATTGGTTATTTTCTCACTAATTTTTGCTCATTCATTTATGCTTTTGTTTATCCATTTGTAATTATTATTTTTTACCCATTTTTACATTCATTGTATCTGCCATATAAAGAAGCTGTCAATTATTCCAGTCCACTGTGGAGAAATCAAACATATTCTCTATGCAGGCCATATAAATGATGGAGAATTAGCAGTGACGTTTGGTACTGTATGTTTTCCTGGACCTAATCCTCTAAAAAAAGAAACAAGACGTTCTGGGTTAGGAACAAAATAATCGTAATTCTCCCATTACTCAAGTGGATTTCCAGCACAGCATTTAAAACTCCTGCTGCAATAACAGGAGGAGAAAACATTTTTGAGTCGGCATGGAGGCCTCGAAATTCAGAGCAATATCTGGAATGTTCCCCATGCTGGAAGTATAAAAGTCATTTTTTCCCACAAAGGTGTCGCACGTCATGGTCTCTGCGAACAGCCTAGAGCACATAAAAGAGCCGGCACTCTGTGCAAGCTAATGAGTAACAACTCCTGCAACTACTTCAAATGCATTTTGCTGACAACGTGACTTAGCGAACAGCCGAGGAACAAACAAATCTCACCAAATCCAACCCTGACACTATCAGAACTCTCTAATGAGCGCTCTCACCTGGTCCTATTTACAAACACATATACTTGCTGGTAAGTGCCTCATTGCTCCCTACAGTGCCGCATCATTAGCACAAAGTGGTACGCTAATACAGACCACATTTAGAGCAATAAGATTTTAAGTTGTCCCTCGGGATGTAGAGGTTATAGTTTAAAACGTCACCTTCACTTTGCAATTACTGGAACATTTTAGTTCATCCTGTCGCCTGTATTACTGCGGTATATAATGATCCAGTGTAGGAAATAATATGGGATAGTAACACATTATTACAATCTTGTAAATCTGTTGTTTGAGAATGTTTCAATCATAACAACAGGGTTTCTCAAACTACAGTAGGTAATGACCACTTGATTTACAAATGGTTTTGCAAATATATTCAGAAATTGTACTGTAAATTTTTAATTAAAATTTTTTTTTTTACAATCCTGACTTTGACTGAGCTTGCAGATTATCTGAAATTATGTGCAAACATTTTCTGTATATAGGTTTACAAGCATGATGGTATACAAGAAAAAGAAACCAAAGTGCATCATGTGTGGCCTAGGTTTGGTACAATACAAAAATAGATGTTTCTTTGTAGGCACATAATATGACAGTCCCTTTTGCAAACTCCAGTCAGTGTGAAGCTCAATTCAGCGTTGCATTAAGTTAGGAATAATGCCTCCGCAGCTACCATGATAAAAAAAATAAAAATAAAAAACTCAAAGCAAAGAAATATTCCTTTGATTTGTTACTGACAACATGTTCAAAAGTTACAGTAGTCCAAAATGAAAATTTATAAATCTTGATTTAAAAAAAAGTGTCACAGAAAACCTATAAAATTTATGTTTTTTATGTTAAAAGTTATGCATGTTTGTCCAAAAATGTCCAAATCCAAAAACAGTGTGTCACTAGACCCTGTTTCCTCCACTGAATTAATACAGTATAATTCAGTATAGTGGGTTTTGGAGTCTGTTTATTATTCTGTTACATAAACAGAAATGTCTCACCATCATTATTCCACTATGGACGTGTCCCAAACCACAGATCCTGTTCTCTATACAGGTCACATAATCATCATCAGGAATGAGTCATCATTATCAGTCCACTGGTGACAAGACCCAAATCACACACACACTCACACACGACTCTCCTACATCTGTCCACTATGTTTCCACACACTCTATGCACTGGATAGACTAAATCTAGGACTTACTTATATGTCTGTCCACTGTGGATGTGTCTCAAACCACGCAGCCTATTCACTATATACAGTAGGTCACATAAACACCATCACCAATGTCTTATTCCACTTATTCAAACCACTCACCCTATGCACTGCAAAGGTTTAATAAAGACTTTATATTATACTCTCCATGTGCTGGATAGACTAAATAAGGACTTACTTATATGTCTGTCCACTGTGGAAGTGTCGCTAACCATACAGCCTATTCACTGTATATAGTAGGGCTACTACAAGTATTCCAAATCGCACACCCCTCTGATTATATACAGTACATAAACACCATCACAACCATTTTGCCATCCAAAACTACACATCCTCCACAATCATAATAAACACCATCATTAATGTCTATGACCGCTGTGGAAATGTCCCAAATTGCAGTCATTTACACAAACACTATCACATACATTACAGTATGCTGTGTCCCAAATCACACAACATACTCACTACAGTATATACAGCAGGTCACATAAACAGTATCACAAACATCTCAGTCAACTGTGTGAAATTTAAGTCAAATAAACACCATGAGATGGTTTAGTATCATGAGTTCACTATTATTACATCATTATTCAACGTAGTGGACTGGTGAGGTGAATGTAGAGGCATTTTCAGGTCACTGGGACGCTATTGCTTGGTAGTAAAGTTAACTTGCTTCGTTAGTGCAGTTCATCTGTTCTGCTGTCACTAGCAAGCCTGTACTAAAGTGCACTGTGTGCTTTAATTAGTGGCACTAAGGGAAAATCTGCTCATCAGAGGAGAGGAATACATGTAGAAGAGTTTTTCACACTTCGAAACGATCACATCTGCTCACATTTTACACTTTCATGCTGAGATCAGTAAAATATCTTTCTCAACCACTGCAAAGGATTAGCACTTAGCAGCTGGCTTCTGTGGTTATATTCAGCCTAATCTTTTCAGAATTCTGGAGTACAATAACTTAATTAGAGATATAAAATAGATCAATCACAAGGTTATGTCTTCATATATATTCTGTTAAATGGAGGAATGTTTAAATCCCTTGGGATCTTTCGATTGAGTCGCAGTGGATGTTGCAGGATATTCTGTTGAGGCATAAATAATTTAACAATGCTTGGAGGCATCAACAGTGAGGCATTGGGGAAATTTATACCTGACTATAAATTAGTGTGGTATTTTCTGAGTATGCTCAGTCAGAATTATAATTAAAGTTGTATTATGTGCATGCTTGACAGGTTTAATCCTCATTGAGCTTCAGTGAGATCTGATGGCTAAAGCTACTAAAAACAAATCAGGACACATAAAGCCCTAATTTAAATATTGTTTCATCGCCTAACTTTGCATTTTAATCCATTCATGCAATTATCTATGTAAACTATGGGCAATGGCAATCAACATACAGCTTAAGCCTAAACCACATGTTGATAGTCTACAGGCTTTTACTTCATCCTAAGCTATATATTAATAATTCTAAAGGTTTTAAATCACAAATTACTAATTTTACAGAGTTTGTCCTAAACATAATATTGGTACTCCTACAGGTTTTGTCCTAAACCACACACTAGTACTTCTACAGGTTTTGTCCTAAACCACACTACTACTCCTACAGACTTTGTCCTAAACCTCATATTAGTGATCATACAGGTTTTGTCCACAACCACATATTGGTACTCATACAGGTTTTGTCCTAAACCACACATTGGTACTCCTACAGACTTCGTCCTAGACCACACATTGGTACTCCTACAGGTTTTGTCCTAGACCACACATTGGTCCTCCTACAGACTTTGTCCTAGACCACACATTGGTACTTCTACATGCTTTTCCAAAACCTCATATTGGTACTGTTACAGGTTTTGTCCTCAACTGCATATTACTACTTCATCATCCTAAACCATATACTACCTCCTACAGACCTCTTTTTCATGCTTTTCTTCTATTGGCTTCAACACAAACAGCATCATGTCTTACTCTTGCTTACAGCTGCTGGTGTACTATGAGGACCCACAACATTGTAATAAGTCTCACTAACACAAACAAGTTTTGAAATTTAAACTATTTCTGTTGTAATGCAGAAAACAAACCTTTCACTTATGTTCCCCATAACCATCAGGTAGTTCCTTCACTGCATTATACTAACTGCCGCACTGGGTTTTTACACTCACAGAGCTGCATTGAGAACTCAGGTTTCTGCAGGCAGCTGCAGGCAAATGGCTTAACTCAGGTTTCTGAGATGTTAAACACTGAATTTGCAAATTTCCTTCGAGGTTTGAAACAGGTTGCGACAGCTTTTAAAGATGTCTGCTTATATTTGGAAAACAGCTGCAGACATGGCGAACCTTATTTAAAGCCAATTATCACTATAATTCATTCTCAATCATTTCTGCTTATTGAATCATATCCAGGCATTATACAGTTATTTACCTGCACATTAGGAACTAAAAAGCATTGCATACTGTAGAGTTAGTACAGTAACCTTATTATGTAATAGCGCATAATTTTGCACCGTTGGATTTTTTTCCTATAGCTGATTAGTTGCTGTGCTGTAAGTGTGCGCTTGCTCCTCGTTGCTATGGTAATGCTGTGAATAAATATCACTCATCACATGCGCATACAAATGAATAACATGTAACATGCATGTAAATGCAGATCTTAGAGTGCCACAGAGTGTATTTGTTTAAAGCCTCAATCTTTCCAAGTCGATAAATCTACTAAGGAAAGTAAGGATTCATTTGATTAAAATGATGAGTAAGCATTCTTTATAGTTTTGCAATTTCACTGAAATGTTACCTTTAATTCACTTCTAGCTAGAGAATGGAACAGCTAAATATATATTTGCAATATCAAAACATGTAGAGATTTTTTTTAAATCATTACTAATATCATGCTGTGATTGTAACCATTTTTTTCTTGTTGTTGTTTTATCACATCATTTATGCAAATAGCACTCAATTCTAAGAGCCACCCCTGAATTCATAAATGCAGGCTCTTCAAAGAGATGTGTTTTCTGATGTGTAAATATTAAAGACGACATATAAACAAATGGATAGAAGCACACACGACAAGAAGACGAATACATAGCCTGTATTTTCATATTTTTCAGTTCTTTTTTTGGTACCGTGCCACATTATTTTCTCAGAGAGGCGATTTTCTGGCCGGAGGATCTGCTGGCTGCTCCACTCCCACACCCAGCCTTTTCATTTGCATGCTTTCTCCACATTAAGGGCTCTAATTAAATATTCATTCTGCAAAAACCCACAGTTACATAACGGAGACATGTGCAGTTTCAGGGATGATGAGAGAGAGAAAGAGAGAGGAAGAGAGTGAAAGAGGGAGAGAGAAAAACAAGTGCACATTTGAATTTTGCTAAACATCTTGTATGCCTCAAAAATTTCCTCAAAACTGTATTTTCTTTCAGAGTCAGCATTAACCAGTAAAAAATTATTATTATTATTATTAATTACAATATCTATCTATCTATCTATCTATCTATCTATCTATCTATCTATCTATCTATCTATCTATCTATCTATCTATCTATCTATCCTTATTATTATTATTATTATTATTATTATTATTATTATTAATGTACAATATATTTGTATTTATTTTTTATAGAAATTGGAAGAAATTAAGGAATTAATTTTTCTTTCTCATAACCTTTATAGAATTTTTACTACCTAAATTTATTTATTTTTTTATTATGTTTTATGTTTTTTTTATGTTTTATGTTTTAAGTACAAAAGCTTTTTTTATCATGTTAATGTGTTTAATTGTATTATTAACCATTTTGTATTGTTTTTGTATTGTTTTTAGATCTTTTTCCTAATTTGTGAACAACGATTTGTCTGTTTCCTGTCTTTTTTAGGTGTCTTAATTTTACTATGGTAATACATGATAATCCCAATTATATTTGCTGTAGTAAAAATATTTCAAAAACATAAAATTATGCATGACTTATTTTTCTTGGCAGCAAAATGGTACAGTTGGTGATGACACCATCATACAGCTCCAGGGTCTCTGATTCGATCCTGGGGTTGGGTTAGTGTCCATGTGGAGCTACAGATGTTAATCTGCCCCAGGTGCGTGTGTGTGTGTGTGTGTGTGTGTGTGTGTGTGTGTGTGTGTGTGTGTGTGTGTGTGTGTGTGTGTGTGTGTGTGTGTGTGTGTGTGTGTGTGTGTGTGTGTGTGGTGCCCTTCAACAAACTGGAATCCAATCCAGGAAGCACCCCCACCTCTCAAAGATCCCAGGATAATCTCAGGCATGACCAAGATAAAGTGCTTTCTGTAGATGAATAAATGCATAGATGTTTTGGTCAAACTGAATTAACTTCAGAACCTGGAACCTCTTTGCTGGGGACCGTTCAGCCCCGTCTGCTTGGAGAATGTATAATGGCTATCCATATCCAGTGGGTACACTTAGTATTTCCATTATACAAAACCACAGAGTGTGAAATGTACCAGACAACAAGACACACTATCCACAGTTTTTTATGCACCAAATTGACAATGAAAGAAAACAGTCCACTTTGTCACTAACAACTACTATATCTCAACTGTACTCTAGTGTCTACTCCAGGTTCTTTTAAGGGGCTCAGCTCACTGAAAGAGAGAAAGAGACTTTCAGTTCATAGTAACAAGCTTACGCTGCTATTCCCAGTAACCAAAAATGATCAAGCAGTTCATGCGCAATCATCAAATCTAGAATAATAATTGGATCATTTTATAACTGGCTAATTGAAAATCTGCAGTTCGTTTACTTTTGTTTAAGGCCATGACATTAACGCATATGCATTAAGTACCCACTTAGCAAGCACTGTGATGTTATTAGAAATCTGTGATGCATCCAGAGGGTAATAATTATCTAACATTTACAATCATTCTTAGAGGAATGCGATTAAAACAAGCATGGAGGCAGCAATTGGAGACAAAACGGAGGCTGGTTTTCTATCATTCCTTCCTGTTTTAATCCTCATTATGTATGAATTCAATTTCAGAAAACATCCGCACAAACCTCCAATCATTTCTTACTGTCTTTGTTTCCTTTAATTAAGTCTTCAACTTCTTGTTTTTGGGTTTGTATATAGAAGTGTAAAGAACGTTTACTTAAAGATTGATAAGTGTGATAGAGGACATGATGTAGGGCAACGTGGACAAACGTGGGTGTGTCTTCAAGCCCTGCACATACACACGTGAAAAGCTGGATGCTCAAAGAAGTAGCACAAATGTCTGTTTATTTTATTTTCAAATGGCTACAGGGACTCCAACGAATCCAGTTATGTGGTGCAATGGTATATTGACATGATATTTACATCCACATTTACAGTATATGGAAGATGTCCAAAGTCAGTGTGACTTACATTAATCTCATTTATACAGCTGAGAGTTTGAAGCCTTGCTCAAAGGGCCAGCAGGGCAGCTTGGTGGTGTTAGGATTCAATCCTATCAACTCACAATCCTCAAGCTTACCAAATCATTATTCACTGGTTCCTGGAGATTCTACCAACTGACAAATAAGAGGCAAGATACACTCTGTTCATTTATAAACCTTTAAATTGCTTTACTACGTTTGTTTCTAAAAAAAAAAAAAAAAAATTGTGATTTATCTGCTGATAAACTCTTTACTGACTGAACAAACTACTCAAGTACAGTATAAAATGATACGACTACAATTTTTCAGGTCACTTGACTATAACATGTATATAGAATAAACATGTGTGAGGAACTTAACAACTAAAACCCCCAGAAACTTCACTTTACTGATATGTCTTAAAAAACGTCATTTATTATATCCAGGAAATCGCAAGTTCTTCTCTTGTCACCTAGAGGCTAGAAAGCAAAAGTGGTCTTGCAAGTGGATGGGAGAAATGGTGTTACTCCGACTCCTGTCAATCACGATGACACATAGTTAATACTGGGTCTCTGTGAGCTTGTGTATTCGGAAGAGGGCAAATTTCCTGTGGGTGTGTTACATTGCTCTAAAAAAAAAATGAAGAAGATGCAGAGGTGGGATTGCTACAGTATGTCCAAGATCAAGCAGTTTCAGTCTGTTTCCTGTTTGGAAGAAGATAGCTAGTGTGAGTTGTACTTGACCAAACTTGGAAGAAAATTTATGGGAAAAATCTTTAAAACATTATCTATGTTTATTTTTCTTCAGTCAATACTCCCAGGAGGGTCATGATACCAAAGCAAAAGTGCAGAATCTCACTTTTCATAAGAAATAATGAAATCTTTACCAGCATGTCAATACAAATGGGATGTACAGTATATTAGCCAGAGTTATTTCTACTGGTCAACATACAGAAGGAATAATATGGCGTCATTTTTTCCAGACTTGGGAATAAACAGACGTGACAGATTCAGGACTAAATTCCCAGGAGATACACTGGTCATAACTCCATTACTCCACCTCCACATGTCAAACTAATCCAGTCTGAACGCTTCACCTTCAAGGAAGTCATGTCTGCTATCCGCCCTTGCACCGCTCACTTGCCGCAGTGCTCAAATTGATTACGACTCACCCCATCCACATTGCCCCACCTCCTGTCACTGTCAGTTGTAGCTTTTATTGATTTATAAAGGTATTTCATGAACATATTGTTCATAACCTAATGAATGCTGAGTGATTTGTAGAAACATGTTCACTTCAAAGAATTTTCATTTGTTATATTGTCATTGTACAGTATTACAAAACACTAAGCTGGAGGCAGATACCAGGATCATACCGAGGCTTTATCATATTGTTACACACCTTTTCTTACATTAATGTGACATTGAACAGATGAGAAATGAGCTCAGAATGAACAGTCATCTTTTTTTAGTAACTTTCATTTCCTGGTTTAATTCATCAAACGAACAGCTCGTGATTAATAGATATTTCATGTAAGAGCATATGTGTTTTTCCAAATTCTCTCCCAGGTGTTTTACACACAAGAGAGCACCTTGTGCTGGTTGAACCTCTTTTTGTCCTGTTCTGGTGTTAAGAATTACTTTTACTTTTTTAAATAAAGCTTGATTAGCTCAGGTCCATTATGTCTTATTTATATTAGAAAATGAAAAATTGTAAACAAAATAAAGATCAAATATAAAAAATGACATTACATGACAATGTATGGGTTATGCTAGTGTCCTGCTTTTCCTGCAATAATTATTAATATTTTGAATCATATGCATCATAAAAATTATGGTTAATAATTTTCACTGCTTGTCATAAAAGAATCCAGAAAAAAAGAAGAATATGTTTTACTACTGGTGGTAGTGGGGGGTTGTTTAAAAGGACAAATGTCTTTGTCCATAGAATCCATTGAATTCAAACACTAAAATATTACCAGTAATTACTGATTCCACTGTGAAAGTGTAAATAAGACACGGAGGTAGACTGAGGGACAGACTCTCAAATCACTTGTGAAACTAGTGTGAAAGTAAACAGCTGCCAAGTTCATTGAGTGCTCTTATCAGAGTGTTTAAAGGGAAAAAAGATAAGAAGAAAAGTCAATAAGAAGACGACTAGCATCGATAGAACAAACTAGAGCAAGGACTATTTGGATGTAATGTTTGGTCTCTGTTTTAGGCTTCTTCCTGTCACACTTTTGTGGTGCAAAACCTACTTTTAGCATAACTATTGTAGTCTCTAAGACGCTAAGTGGATTTCCTCTAGTACTCTGGTTTCAACCGATGTCCAAAGACAGCAGGGTATAGCATCTCTAAATTGTCCGTAGTGTGTGAATGGGTGTGTGAATGTGTATACAATTCTGTTTAATTCTGTTCCTCTACCTGTGCCTCGAGTCCCTTGACATGGCCTCCAGGCTCCTCACAAACCTAAGTAGGACATGCCGTTCAGAAAATGGATGGATTGATGGATACCCTTTGCAGCCAGAACAATATATCCATCTGTACCAAATTTCAGTACAGTGTATTTCATCATACAGTCTATTTCAGGTGGACCGAGTTTTTAAACTGTTAACCTAAGAACTACATTCAGCTTTCGTTTAGTGATAGAAGAGCTACAAAAAAAACAAAACTCAATCCAAATACAAATTGGGTTAGTACTTTTGTTCAGGCTACGTTTTTGTATGGTTTTCACATGGGCTTTCTCCAGTTTTTCCAGTGTCCTACCAAAAACATTAAGCTTTAGGTTGGCTAGATACCTGAAGCTGCACCTCGGTGTTTCCTCCAGACTTTATTCCTGCTTTGTGTTTCTGGATTTAAGTCAAAACTGACCAAGATCATATAGTTACTAAAGAGGAAGAATTTAAAAGATTTTAAATATTGAACGTTTGAACTGTTAATCAGATTCATCTGATATATTAAAAATGAAATTACATCAGATTACAGGAATACCTTCGAGGTAAGTTTTACAGTTAAGTGAACAAATTCCCTTTAACACTACATGGGCTGCCTTAATAAAGTAATAGTACTGTACAGCCTTCAAGGCAATTGTAGAAACAGCTAGAAACCTAGAAATTCAAGTAAAAAGACATGTGTACAGCAGCGTGACTGATTTACACCTCTGGACCTTTTGAACAACCATAAAGCTCTGTCATCAGTTGCACTGTTTACATCCTAACTGAAGGTTTCATATTGCAGCTAATCACACTTCCGCATTAACAAAACCAGAAAGAGAACGGCAAACAGAGGCGGTTTGGGAGGACTCCCAAACAGAGAGTGATGGAAAAGCTGCCAACGAATCCTCAGCATGTGAGGACTTCTTCCAGACTGTTGGAAAAGTAACCCTGGAGGTTTCTCATGAATCTGCTGAGAGACACCAAGAGTGTGTAAACCTTCATCAGCAACACTTTGTAGACTCAAAAATTATAATTGGATTCGTTTAGCCAATGGTTCCCTGCTAACATTTGATGGTTTCAAACTGCGAATTCATTCAAGTGTAGCATTCACTGTGAAAAATAGCTCACAATCTTGGGTATAAGCTCATCTGCTGAAGTTTTGTAATTATTTTGATGAGAAACAGCTGGTATAGTCAGAGAATTACTGTGACAAATTATTCCATGTAGGCTAAACAACAGAGTTTAGGAACTGATGACAACATTGTGTTATGTACTGGGTTTAGGAAACATCCCCAATGTATCCTTTAATGTGTTGTGTTTTAAGATATTGATACATGACACTGCCATAGAACAAAGTGCGCCCTTCTTTTATGCAGTAAGTCGATGCATTCAGCCAGTAGGGACTTATATATTAGTCGATATGGACCTAAATTTGTTAAGAATAATGAAAACTGATGAAACAGTAGTGGATTCTGACAGCATTGGGTGAGTAAAGGACACTCTGTTCTTTCTGTCTCTTGGAAAATGTCCTTCAATCTGTATTTTATTTCTGACTCATGGAATTTTTAATGGAATTGTATTGAAACACACCAGACAAACGGTCCTACTTATCTTTTCCCATAATGCTTTGCTCCATTATCAGTAACAAGCAGACAGGGTTCATGCGGCCATGCCCTGAGATAAGGATGTGTCCTTTGTGTGTGTGAACAGAATACTAAACACATGTCAAGAACAGAGAACGCACCAAATCATGTTTCCGATCTATTACCTTCCTGGAGTTTACACTAATTAGCAATCGAAGGGCACTTCTTCAGTGCTTAGAACCGACAAAGCTGTAATCTGCATGGGGATAATGATAAAATCACATCAAAGTTCAGTTTTAAGCCATTAACCTGTCTTTTACTAATCTTAAGGATTCAAAAACAATCTAACGATGGATACCACATGGAGAGACACAGAGCAAGTGATAGCTTCGATGTTTTATGAGAAAGAGACACAGAAATAATCAATCAACACAAATAAAATCATTTAGTACCTTTCGTACTTTGTAATATGAAGTATTCTACTAGGTAGAATGTGGAAATTAAACGAAGTGGGGAAAAAGTCAGTTGTCGATGATCTGCTGGTGTTGTCACCTTCAGCTTCCTTTTATCACCCTGAGCAAAAATAAATCATTATTTACCATTGCATGTCAACTACATTCCTGCCCCTGGGTATGGCTCAGAGCTGTGATTGAACACTGATTGCATTTCAGTGTAGCTCTACTGCAATATACTGATTATTAAAAAAAAAAAAACTGGGAATTGCCGTCATTTCTGACACAAATGTCAGGGTTTTGTTCTTAAAGCATTGGCTTCCTGAGATGAAGTGATATAAGAATAATGCAACAATGGAGTCAGATTGTTTTTCATTATAGAGGTCATGCAATGTAAAATAAATGCAAAAAACATTTGGTTTTCTGTGTTAGATGTTAGGACATCATGCTATTTTACTTTTTTATTGCTGTATTTGACATTCTCATATCCTATATATCCTATTCAATTCAAGTTTATTTGTGTAGCGCTTTTTACAATGGGCTTTGTCTCAAAGCACCTTTACAGAACATAACCATAGAACTGATGGATAAAGGATATCCTAGCTCTTAGAATACTTACACACATTAGGCAAACAGCCTTATCTAAAGCAACATACATTTTATCACAATTTCATACAACTGAACAATTGAAGGTGAAGGACCTCACTCAGCTTTGTGGACCTGGGGCTTGAACTCACAGCCATCTGTGGTCCAACATCTTAACCACTGGGCTACCACATACGCACCCTAGGACAAATGGACACTTAAGACATTTTTGACATCACCATAGCAACCATAGAGCAACAGAGGAACTTGAGAAGAAGCCTACAAATGACCCATGTGACAAACCAATCACACAGCTGAGCAGTTAAGGGTTTTGCAGCTCAGGGATTTGAACACACAACCTTTAACTCACTAGCCAAAAACCTAATTCAGTTCCTACTTCGTGTATGATTGTTAATTGCTTGACGAGTGCAACTTCAAATCAGCAATCCTGTCATTTTTTTCTCTTTTTATGTCATGTTAATAATGATGATGGACTTTATAACTCACTGATTTGATTCTTTTCTAACCACCTTTTAACTGAATCAATTCATCTGAATCACTGCTCATGAGTCAAATTAAACAATTTTGTATATACTGTTCTTCTATAGCTCTTCTAGTAGTGCTACAGGATTGATCCTGATCTTCCTCAGGTAGGTCTCCTAAAAGTTCTCTGGTTTTAACTGCAGATCAGTGGCGCTAATCAATTTTCCTTTACCTATCTATGGATTGCAAAACATTAAAACAAAGCATTAGATCATGAGAAATTTGTACACATTAAAAATACTCTCCCAGAACTGTCTGATTATAAACACAGGCAGTAAAGGATCTGGTTGTACCTGTGCACTCCTCCAACATAGCAGGTGCCATTTAAAGAGCTGTTTTAACAGCGCATTATCACAAGATTAAACAAAAATCGAAACAGCGATGTGGGCGTTCCGAGCAGTCACTCCGAAAAACTACAGCAATGTTAACATAAACACTGTCTGTATGATGACGTGTCCACCTTCGTGTCTGAGTAATGTAAAATAAACTGTATGGATTAAATATACCCATAAAGTTTGGAGTTAATGATGCGGAGTTTTGTTAGTCGTGAATGCAATTTTCACAACATTAACCGAATAAGCAGTGACATAAAAGCAATAAAAGAACAAGGTGTTTGTTTCTGACATTAAATAACAGAATAGAATCTGATATGAAAGTAAAGTGGAGGAATATTATTGAGAGGATCAGAAATAGCACCAATGCTCATCTCTGTCTGAATATTAATTATAACTATTTCAGTATTTCTTACCACTAGTTTAATAATGATTTAATCATCTGGAAATGATAGGATATGCAGTAGTCATTATATACAGTGAGGTTTATGTTTGTAGGGCAAAATGTTACAATCTTTTACTCCAATGTGAACTACTGTATTGAATTAATAAGATGTCTTTCCAAAACATTAAATCAAAATCCACATTGAAACACGTCATAACAATATATATGGACACACCCCATTTTGAGCTTTTGTGCATTAAGGTAAGGCCATAAGTTAAAATTCAATCACAGAGTTCAACATCTTTTAACACCATCGTCTTTCACTTCACCTTCGTAAGCCCTGAGATCCTCGCTGATCCACTCGTAAAGCTTTAACTGCTGCTCACAGACTTCTTTCCAAAAGGTCAAACGACTGAAACAGAGTTGAGCTGCTTGTCCATCTTCAGAAAATTGTAGCAGCATGCCTCAGGAACATAACAATGACTACACATCACAAGCTATAAATCATATTACATAGATGATTCTGTGCCTGACAGTAACAAGATAGAATACGTGTGTGTGTGTGTGTTTGTGTGTGTGTGTGTGTGTGTGTGTGTGTGTGTGTGTGTGTGTGTGTGTGTGTGTGTGTGTGTGTGTGTGTGTGTGTGTCTGTGTAAAAACTTCTGTGTGATCGAGCACTGCTTCCAGTGTTTTAGTTTCCTGGGCTGTGTTCCAAATGCCACCCTCTTCCTTATTCCCTACAGCGGAGAATTATGTGCACAATCTAGCACACTACTAGCCAACAAATTAGACCAGAGAGCTTTATGTCATGCTCAAATGCTCAGGATTTCACAACAACTCTTCACAAAAGTGTTAGTAAGTATTAAGGGCAGAAATCATGAAAGTTTGGCTTGCATTTTAGAAAAGGCAATAGTTTTGGCCCATTTTCAGTGTGGCCCAGTGTGTCTCTGAATATTCGGGCTGTGAATGCAAACATCCACTAATTAAAAGCCAGCTACATTTAGGTACCGTTAGTCTCAGGCGACATGCCCACGAACTCTTTGGCTGAACGTCTGATGCATATGGCACATAAGATAGAAAACAAATCAAAGTCTGGTTTGGATTCTACAGGATTTCCAGAGGACATGTACTGTATGTCACGTTTTTTGACTATCCCGTTGTGACGCTCTATTTCCCTCATGGAAGAAAAATGTGTTGTGTTTACAACCGTAACAATGAGAGCTTATGAGGGTTGGCTAAACGCTGGATTTTCAAATGATCACAGTATAAACTCTTTAACTTTTCTAAATGAAAAAAACACTGACTTTATATTTTCATACCCCTAAACAAGTCCTGGCCTAATGGTTAGAGAGTCTGACTCGTAATCCTAAGGTTGTGGGTTCGAGTCTCGGGCCGGCCACGACTGAGGTGCCCTTGAGCAAGGCACCGAACCCCCCAACTGCTCCCCGGGTGCCGCAGCATAAATGTCTGCCCACTGCTCCGGGTGTGTATTCACGGTGTGTGTGTGTTCACTGCTGTGTGTGTGCACTTTGGATGGGTCAAATGCAGAGAACGAATTCTGAGTATGGTTCACTATACTTAGCCGTATGTCACGTCACCTCACATGACGCCCTCATGGGCAGTCCTTGACCAATAAAAGTTGTTACAGAGTCCAGAACCTCTACCATCAGTCTGCAGCTCTGACTGCATGAGACTAAGGTAGCATAGGCAGCATTACTGTGTAATGTTAGCATAGACACAAAGTCATCTTTTAAAAGGGCTTAACTCTTAGCACTCAATGATTCGAGTCACTTAATACATAATAAAAGTCAGATGTTAAATAAACACCAATTGCTAGCCAATACTAGCATAGGAAGCACGATTTACTGTAGCGTAAGAGGGAGAGTTTGTCAAAATGAATTGTTTTTTTTAGTTTATCGATGGACTGCTGTTCCATGTTATAGGTGAACACTCCTGCCTACAGTACTACAAAGCAACTCATTTATGTTTCAACAATGGGGCTCAATCAATCGGTCAATAAGTCAGTCATTCAGCCAGTGAGTCAAAATGCCTCTTATAGCATGGCTCACTAAGAATGGCAAAAAATAAAGCACAATACGGGGCAAATTTTCTACACCACTGTCCTAAACAGTGGTCTGTATCCAGCTCTGAGTACAAAGCACAATATAAACAAAACAGTATCTCAGTATCAGAGTCTTACACTGACTTCTAAGTTTCTGTTAGTGTTATAGAAATGATGTCAAGGTCATTTTGAGCTGACAGGAACAAGGGGAAATAGAGGTGTCTTTTAGAAAAATGTAAAGCAGTCTCGTTCCCCCTAGCTCTTATTTCCACTCCCACCTGTGTGCACACATATGCCTTCAGCAAGATCCTGTTATGTCACTTTGATACTCTCGAACTCTCAAAATGACCTGAAAATCATCTCTATATTATAAAAAAGGATTTTAACCGGAGGCATAAAGCTGGTGGAAAAATCATTTTAGCACTGATCCGTTTTTAGTACAAGGCTAAAATGGGTCAAAGTTACAAGAGAAAAAATATGTTATATATTATCTTCTGTAAGAATGTAGTGCTAGCAATCTTTCACTGCTTACTGTTCTTTCTTTCTTTATTATGCAAATAATTGACATGAAGCAAATATTAACCCTTAATGCTAATCAGTATTACATTAATAATCGTCTATTAACTATACTGGCTGATAACCTGATGCTTTCTTCCTACATTATGCAAGACAATTAACCTCATGTTAATGCTAATCATTGTGTATATGCATGTGTGTGTGTGTGTGTGTGTGTGTGTGTGTGTGTGTGTGTGTGTGTGTGTGTGTGTGTGTGTGTGTGTGTGTGTGTGTGTGTGTGTGTGTGTGAATGAGAAAGTAATCACTTTGCCTGACTGAACTTACAATGTGATGTCAGAATGAGAGGAAGGAAGTTTACAATGCATCAAAAATCTTGTTATTGGATATAAGAAGATAAGAAGTCTCTGTCTCTATACAGTATCTCCCTGTCTTTTTCTCGCTCACTCACTCATTCTCTCTCTCTCTCTCTCTCTCTCTCTCTCTCTCTCTCTCACACACACACACACACACACACACACACACACACACACACACACACACACACACACACACACAAGCATATCAGGTGCCGAATGCACTCATCTCCTAAAAGGAAAATGGGAGTATGTCTTTCTAATGTAAATGATTTTTACAAACACAAAATAGAAAATTAGAATTGCATGTGTGGAGTGTGTGTTTGTGTGTGTGTGTGTGTGTGTGTGTGTGTGTGTGTGTGTGTGTGTGTGTGTGTGTGTGTGTGTGTGTGTGTGTGTGTGTGTGTGTGTCGGGGGAAGGGATTGGTGAATAGGTGGGTCATGCGTAACAATAAAAACAACAGGTGGAAATCAATCATGCTAAAACATGGTGGATTAAACAGATTGAAAATTGATCAGGGTTGTAAACCTCACCTCGGCTCTCATCCAATCAATACACAGCTGTCTGTCCTTTTCTCCTCCTGCTCTCTCTCTTCCACACACACACAAGCACACACACACACACACACACATGCACACGATCCCTCAGGTTTTAATTAACTGCTCACTCCAGTGCTGTGATTACTGATGTTTTAAAGATCAGTAGTCTTCTCGACATCTCACTTGTCCTCTGATTTGAATTTGCTGAACTGTGAGTTTATTTCTTGTGCGTAGATATGATAGATAGAGCAATTATAAATTTCAATGTCACTTGTTCAAGTATAAACAATTTCTAAGAAACATTTCTCATGGATCTCTGGGTTTAGCATAAGGATATCTGTCATAACACATAAAACATTTGGTTTGTTTATTATTTAGTATAAATGTTCATTTATGGTCTAATAGAATTATTAAAATATCAAAACATTATGCCAATGTTCATTCATTCATTCATTTTCTACCGCTTATCCGAACTTCTCGGGTCACGGGGAGCCAGTGATTAGAGGTCTTCACGGGTCCACTTAGATCCGAAAACCCGAGGTCCAACCTGAGACCTGAGCGGGTTCGGGTCTAAAAGTTTCACGTGCACCTCGGACACGGGTCGGGTATAATAATAGCGGCATCGGGTCTCGGTAATTTAAAATGCATGTGTTTTTACCGAACGGCCCCGAGAAGACCCGAACTACTGTATCTCGTGTGTGTGAATCGACTCGAGTCCTTTTCCAACCTCTCCTCTGTTTGCCAAGACTGCTTGCGACTTGTGGCTGGCAACGTGTGGCTGGCGATAAGCTAATTTTCGTTGAAACAGACCTGTCAATCAATTTTGAATCCACTCTGTAGCGGTTACTTTAGTGTAGAGTTACGCAACATTCGTGTCCAGTCGGGTTAAAAAGAATTGCCAAAATAAAAGAAATTATGCACGTCGGGTTCGGGTAAAAAGTGATTCGGGTCAGGTACATTTATACCCGAGAAGACCTCTACCTGTGATTATCTCAGGCGTCTTTGTGCATCGAGGCAGGATACACCCTGGACGGAGTGCCAAAACATCGCAGGGCACACACACTCTCATTCACTCACACACTCAGGACAATTTTCCAGAGATGCCAATCAACCTACCATGCATGTCTTTGGAACGGGGGAGGAAACCGGAGTACCCGGAGGAAACCCCTGAGGCACGGGGAGAACATGCAAACTCCACACACCCAAGGCGGAGGCGGGAATCGAACCCCCAACCCTGGAGGTGTGAGGCAAACATGCTAACCACTAAGCCACCGTGCCCCCCTATGCTAATGTTAATAATCATAATATATGAATTCATCTTATGGAAACGCTTTATCCTGGACATAAGCAGTGTGGTCAGCTTATTCCCGGAAAATGGATGGGTTGAAAGTCTACTGGAAACACACATACACACAGACACACACTGGGCAATTAAGCATAGCCAATCCATATAACTGCATGTTCTTGGACACTGAGAAGAAACCACAGAAGCAGAAAGAAAAAATACAATGTACAATCAAGAAGAGTATGCACACACAGTAAACCGAACTCAGGATCGAACCATATATACTGTATGTAAGGTATATCTTCTGTGCCTCTGTGTCACCCTCATTTTCTAATTTTTGCTTATAGAAACAATAAAAACAGAAGACACCCCCCCCCCCCGCCAAAAGAAGAAGAAAAAAAAAACCCACTCACAGCAGATCTGACAGTGGATATGTAAATAAGAGCATTTTTTGTATCCCACCCCTGTCAGCTCCAACAATCCTAATGCAAAACATTTAACATAGAAGTTAAGGTTATTGTGGCTAGTTTTAGTTTGAAAGATGGACAATATTGAGGATGAAGTCTTCCAAAAGTTCTTTTATTCTTGACAAAGTGCCCAAAGCTCGAGAGTTTAGATGAATGGAGTAACATTAAGTGAGACAGTTATGTATATAAATCCCAAAATCAGATGTGTCTTGAGGATCCCTTTATGGATTTGGTTGGCACAACATCACACAGAAAAGCTCTGCAAGTATAAAGTCCTGATATGGTTTTTATAGAGATGATGAAGGCTGTCAAGTAAAACTTTTACAGCTGAGTGCCTGGTGAAAAGTGAAGTGCTAGAATTTTGAGGCTTATTGAGAGACTGATACCATCGAGGAGGGAATTACAGTAATCCAAGAAGCCAGATACAAAGACATCAAAGAGGGATTCAGGTGCAGAGTAAAACAGACAGGGTTTGAGATTTTCAGTGTTTTATAGATGAAAAGTTGAAGGTTTTCACAATAAAGGATGAGAAAAATGGGCTCATAAAAAAAAGAAAAAGAAAAAATAGCAAATACACATGTCATCAATCTCTTGGTTTACAGGGGATTTTTTGATCAGTGGCATGATCTCACTCTATTGAACTGGATAAAAATGTTTGTCATCCTGGACTTAATTTCCAGTAGACAAGCCAGAGGCAGACATATGTGAGAGGGGGATATATAAATTTCAAAATCAGTGGACCAAGAACTGAGCCTTGAGGATCACCATTGTGTAACAATGGAGCCAGACAGAGTGATGAAATGTGTACAGCCTGTCAGATAAGATAGTCCGACCCCGTGTGGTGCCGACAGAGCTCAGTCAATGGATTAGAGTGTAAAAGGCTGTGCTCAAGTCTAATAAAATGAGAATGCTGAGAATCCCACAGGGAGCTGAAGTAAATAAGTCATTGGTAACTTTCAGCATGGCTGTCTCTGGGGTTTGGGCTGGCTGCAAACCAGAACGGAACGGTTTCAAGTGGCAAAAGGGAAAGCTTAATAATGAACAAGATACAAAATCAGTCACAAAGGTGTAAAATATTTGCCAACTGTTTTTTTCTTACACATTAACACTTTTCTCCAAGGGCCAAATTTTTTTCTGCACTTTGACTTTTCTAATGACTACCCCTGCTCATTACAGAACATTACACAATGACAACACAGGTCAAGAGATTTAATTCATGTTCACATAAGAAAAAAATCAGTAGCCTGAGATTCCTGATGATTCTTGATTCCTGTTGCTGTAGCCTATCCTTCTTTAGGTTTGACATGTTGTGCATTCAGAATTGCTTTTCTGCACACCATGGATGTAAAGAGTGCTCATGAGTTCCATTCACAACAACAAGGCTCTTCCATCCACAGAGCTGCCAATCACAAGATACTTAGTTTTTGCCCCATTCTGTATAAACTCTATACACCGCTGTGGGTGCAAATCCAAAAAGATTAGCAGTTTCTGAAATACTCAGCCAGTCTGGCACTGAGAGCCATGCCACTAAGATCACTGACTTTTTTTTCCCAAATTCTGATGTTTTTTGCTTTGCATAATGCACTGCACTGCTGTTCCGTGGATAAATGCAGGAATGTGTAACTGTCTGTGTTCCTAATAAAATGGATGTTAAGTGTACATTTGCCATCATCCGACAAAGAGTCTACAAGCAGCAGCGATATGTTTGTCATCCTTCTCCTAAGCGTAAAGCGAAAATAACACTGATATCAGCTACATAAAAAAATGCAACTGTATGTCTTCCATATACCCGAGCTCAAGCTGTGCTCAATGAATTGTTTTGCAATGAGAGTCACGATGGATGAGTTTACAGCACTGCTGCAAGTGTGTAGAAAAAAAAAACAAGACATATCACTGCAGCATAATTTTGGAGCGTTTATTGACTGTTACAGCATATGACCTGATATAAATTAAATCATGTGAGCCCATACGATCGCATTGCATTTCGATTTTGTCCAATTCAGAGCTAATACGCAGTCAGTCTCTGCCATAAAATCCACATTTTCTATTATCATCCACAAGTGCTATGCTGGTGATGATACAGCTCTTTGTTCTCAGAGTTAGCAGCAGCCCGGCCATTGTTGACAGGTTGACATGACATGACGCATCTTTGCAGTACCGAAGCGCCACACTGCGCTGACATGCAGGCTGTCATACAAACATGCATGAGTTCTTTTTAAAATTACATAATGAGATTTTTTTTTACTGTGCGCAAAGCCAACTCGGTTTGATGAGACTTAAATGTAGTCAGTGAGCACAGGAGTAACTGGTAAGTTTAAACAGTAAGGTTAAAATAATAAGTCTGAAAATAAGCTGCGTGGCAGTTTTAGAGGACGTAATAAATTGACCGATATATAGCAAAGTCTTGGTAATGAGTGTACATAATTTTTCTTTTATGTTTCTTTTACATTTACAGCATTGGGCTCGGGAAGCTCTTATCCAAAGCAACTTATATTTATCTCACTTACACAAACTAGAAGTGGCAGTGCAGGGATTTAAATTCAGTACCTTCTGATTATAATCCAACCTCTTAATCACTGGGATTTATTGGGAACTTAGTGTTCACAGGACAGATAAAATGTGGCATTCATGGTCGTTCAGAAATTTTTTTACGTCATAGAAATACTCCAACGACGCACACAACTTGTGTAACTCCAGTGAGTTACTGCAATTTATCTGTGGATCATCAAGTCTCAATTGTTTTAACTGCAAACACAACACGAATAAAAAAAAAACACTTGTTTTTTTTTTAACTTGGTGTTTTTGACATCTGAAAACATTTACACCCAACTTTACTAAATGATTTATACATGAGGCTCAAATGTGTGCCACTGTTCAATAAATGGCTAAAAAACACTGACATTACTAAATTACTAAAATACTAGAAATGTGAAAATGAGAGACTTTCTTGAATACTTTGTTGTGAACCCCACCAAATTTCAACCAACCCCCACACTTAATAAACACACACACACACACACACACACACACACACACACACACACACACACACACACACACACACACACACACTTTGAGCACTTGAGTGTAATAAAGCAGGGTGCTGTGTGATTACGTAGTGCATTCTTATTAAAATCCTTTCAAATCCTTATGCTATTTTTTGCTCTTGAGTCACAGCAGCTGACGCACATATTTCAGTGCACAATCGTGCACGCATGTACATACATACGTACGAACACACACACACACACACACACACACACACACACACACACACACACACACACACACACACGCACACACACAGGCACACTGATCATCCCTGGTTAACCACTTGCACTGAATAATAATAACAATCAATAATAATAATGATGCATAGAGCTTTTCAATACACTTACAACGATTTTATACCATGAAAAAAAGACATCAATAAACACAGAGGGAAAACACTCTTTATGAAGACAAATTCCTGTCTCCTTATACTGACAGATGCATTATGGGTAATGTGACTGGAAGCACTGTAAGTAATGATATTAGCACCCATGCCCTATTTAATGGGATGAAATGGTTCAAAAGTTCACATACATATATAATATTATTTCAAAGCAGAATTGGTTACCAATAACAAACACTGAGCTTAATGAGACTAGTTCATTATTTAAATACAGAAAGGATTAAAACTCAGTTTTAATATATCAGTGTCAAATTGCACCTGTACAAACAGAAATTACTGGCTTCTTCTTTTAGCGTAATGTACGCTAATACACCACTTAGCCTGGATACAGAATGAAAAATGTGAAATAGCAAATGTATTGTGGGTATTAATAAAAGCAGATGTGTTTTATGTAATGACACGAGGTGTTCACAAAAGGAAACTGAATAGAATCATAGAGATAATAGAAAATTAGTATTAGTAGTAAAAAGGAAGAAAGAAAAGATTAGCTGAGTTTATCATTGTCTTTTCTTATTTTTAGATTTATAGTTAACATACATTCATCTGAAAACAAAGCTTTGTTAGTGTCAAGATGTAATGTCATATGTTTGATGCATTATGGGTGATTTAATGATTATGGGTTTTTCCTACTTCCTGGTTTTCGTTACCGAAAATAGTTTTCAGAGGACAGCTTGGCTTCAGCTACATCAACACTAATAACAGTAAGAAGAAAGGATTCTGTTTGAACAAAGCTCAAGTAAATCTGCAATTTAAAAATTTCAAAAAAAAATTTGTAGCTGTTCTATTCTCCTTGTCTTATGGTAGCATCTAGCTCTGACAACCACCTTACTGTCGGCTAAATTTGCACAAATAGAAACAGAAATAGAAATCATTCAATGCCAACTGCTTTAAAATACTTCTTGGAGTTTAAACTTCTAAAAAACAAAGTGAATAGTATTTTTAAGTTAAGTTTATAACTCTCCCAAAACCTTTCTCTCAGAATTGATGTAATTCCCCAGCAGGTTTATTAATAATTATTATGTGCTTGTGATGTGTCTTTGTTTTGGTTTTGCTAGTGTTACATATTGTGGTACCTGTTTCATGTCTAGGTTGCAAACATTCAGTGAACATCCTAAAAATGTCCAAGCAACAGTTTCCCATGTTCTAGTTTATGTTCCTTGTTTATTCATTCATTTTCTACCGCTTATCTGAACTTCTCGGGTCACGGGGAGCCTGTGCCTATCTCAGGCGTCATCGGGCATCAAGGCAGGATACACCCTGGACAGAGTGCCAACCCATCACAGGGCACACACACACTCTCATTCACTCACATACTACGGACAATTTTCCAGAGATGCCAATCAACCTACCATGCATGTCTTTGGACCGGGGGAGGAAACCGGAGTACCCGGAGGAAACCAAAAGCACGGAGAGAACATGCAAACTCAAAACACACAAGGCAGAGGCGGGAATCCCCAACCCTGGAGGTGTGAGGTAAACGTGCTAACCACTAAGCCACCTTGCCCCCTTTCCTTGTTTATTTGATTATTGATTTATATATGCCTGTAATAATCTCACCCCCGATATGTTTTATGACTACAATCTCTGAACAGTAATGATGCTGGTGTTTTCATAGTAAACGATCAGAAATCTTTTTACCCTGCTTTTATTTACTCCAATACTTTTCTAAGCAATGACACAGCAATGAAACCTGCATGCTTCTTTTAGGCTAATAATCCCACACCACTTGTTTGTTGCAGGTGCATTATGGGTACTGCGAAGCATTATGAGTGAACAGAATGGGTTTTATTGGCTGAGTAAGAGAATCACAATAAGGCTAATACAGTGCATCTGTCATAGAGATGAGACACGGCTACAAACAGACCCTCATTAGATTAAAAGAACTTCCCATCCTATTTTGTAGATGCATAGTGGGTAATGTGACATGACATGGGCATTGGATAATGAGTGCCTAATGAGTGCTAGCAGCCCTGCCCTTTTTTGTGGGTTGATATTAGAGGAAATGTTCAGGCACACTGCCTCGGTAATGGATGCATTAGACATGCAGCTTGCTGCCACTTTCAATTGTCAATTTATTTATTTATGTATTTATATACAATTTTAATCCTAAAATGTAAATATGTTCTATAAACAATTATAAACATAATGCATCCAAATACCTGGTGCATGAACTGCCTACTTAAAACTAATACATTTTTAAAAAAAAAAAAAGAAAGAAAGAAAAAGAAAAGAAATAAAGCTTTTATTAGGAGAGTCAAAAATCAAATAAATAAATATAGCTATAAGCTTATTGACTGTTGTTTGTTTGTTTGTTTGTTTGTTTGTTTGTTTGTTTGTTTAAAACATGCTGCATAATTAGTATAACGTTAGATACACAGTTTAGCATTTTTTTAAAAGAAGAAAGTATAAAATTTCCATTAAACCTGACATTAATGGTGCAAATCTGTTACAATGAATATCTCGTTTTTAATTACAGAATTAACATAATCCCAAACTTGATTTATTTTTTATCCTTTATTGTTTTGATTTTGGCAATCTAGATTGATCTGTGATTCGCTACAATGGAAACTTCACATAGCTTGCAGTGTGTATACAGGATAATTAAAAAAAAAAACACACACAAACAAACTAATTTTACTTACTGTATACACCTTTAAGTGACTTACTCTCCTGTACAATGTGATTCAGTGCTCAGTAAGGTAAGGACAAACACACACACAAACACACACACACACACACACACACACACACACACACACACACACACACACACACACACACACACACACACATACACACACACACAAACACACAAACAGTATATACTGTATACAACCAGATTTGAAGTTTTCATATCACAATGACTGACAATTTTATTATTCTTTAATAACAGCATGATAATATGATCACAACACTTGCACCTGTCATGTTTTTTTTTTTGCAGTTTTATATTTACTCTTGTATACTGAACAGAATTACTGTATTATTTCTCTGATAAGGACACATGGGATGTTGCTGCTTTGCTCCTGACCAAAATAGAGATATCTGTCCTTCCAAATGGGTCTGAATTTATCTCACAGCCTCACTAATACCCAGACAGCCTTATCTCCTTCCTGATTATAAGACAGGAAAGGGAGACATTTTTGAGATATATTATAACCCCGAATGCACTGTTTTAACACACACACATTCCAAAGAAACAAAAATTTATCTTAATTTAAGACTGCAGTATACAAAACTGAACCCAAAACACCAAACATGCATGTGCATTGCTATTTCGTAGCTTTTAAATCACCTCTTCATTGTTCGTGCTTTTTTGTCAGTGTATTAGATACATTTTCTTAGGACTTCCTTTTAACCACATTTTTTGTCAATGCAAAATTGAATGCAAAGCATTATAGGAAGTAGCAGTGAGAGAATGTAGCAAAGGGAAACAGAGAAAGGATATGTGCTAATTTTTTTATTCATAAACACTTTGGTTATTGATGTTAATAAACTACCAGAGATGAGCTACTAGATTGCTATAAAGGCCTGTATGATTACTGCTTGATTGTTCTTCTGTACATCATAATCGTAAAAATGCATTAAGAGACTTTGCTATAACCATTAAAATGAGCTCAGCAATGACAAACCAAACGCCCTCTCACATTTTCACTTTATATTTTTTCTTTACAATTTGTTCCTTTAGCAAGCTAGCAAACAATCCTGCTAGCAAGCAAGGCAGGCTAAATCAATAATCATAAAACAGTATATGTAAAGAATATCTGGTGTTCCTTAGTAGTTACACAGCAATAAAATCTACCCAAAAAATATTAAACTCGTGAGAAAATATGGGATTTTTAATGCTTTATGTTAAAGATGGTTTTTAATATTGTAAATGTGATAATCTTGCCTAAACTCTTCTACAATTTTATTGGGGTTTAGCCTTAGCTTTTGGAGCTAAGGCTGTCGATAAAGTGTGCAGTCACACAATCCAAAGTCACTTGAGAATTTAGTGCAAGGCATTGCACTGTCAATAATGTAGCAACGTTGTAGTACTGCCAAGAAACGAAGTGTGGAACCTGAAGCATTTCCAACACTTGACGTTCACAGGTTGAGGTGAAGGCAACAAATGACAGTGTGGTCCGAAAATTTCAAAATAGCTGACACAGCGAGGAGCACGGTGACCTTTTTACACATCCAGTCCTCTTTGATGTCACTACATACTTATACACATTAATATGCTTATTTATGAACTTTGTAAAAACGTTAGCTAGTAGTAATAACACAGCTTTGTCAAACATTAAATATAGCTAGGTTTACAGCAAGATGTATTTAAAAAAAGTGGTAGCTACCTAGAGATTGCTACTATTACACAATAAAATGATGTGTTACATATGAGCTGGCTACCTCCATGATAGAGTTCAATAGAGTTTTTTTTATATTTCTAAGAAAATTATTGCACTGTTATTTCCAACATCTATTCACATCCTTATCAACAAAGTTAATGAAGTAAAGAGGCAAAGCTGATGAAATTTTCTAGAATATGTGTCCGTGCCAGAACCACTAAAATCCCTCACTCGGCAAGTCAATTAATAGAATTCTACAGTTTACGTGAAACAAGCTAAAGATTCATGTGATTTCTTTGATTGATAAAAGGTTTATCTATGTATCATATTATATGCCATGTTTTGGGATGAAAACATGAATTAAAACTAAGTAATTCTGCACCATCAGCAGTGAAACTTTCTCATCAGTGACTCCGACTCAGAAATGCCAAAAACCATGAAAGTCATATAAAAAAGTGCTTAAACTTCACTTAGAAAATCTGCACAGGCTTTTATTTACTTTGTTGCACTGTTCCAGTGAAAATGGCAGTTTGGATCCTCAAGCGTTATGTGTCCTGAACAGTACAGAAAGCTACTTTGTGATATAACAAGCAGTTTTATCTGTACTGCAGCATCATCACATATTTTCTAGCGCCTAACATAAGCACATGGCAAACATCCACATATTTAAATTGCTAAGCTGTCTAAAATTTTTCACACAATTCTGGCTAATTACCATACAATTAATTTAAAATTTATGCCACCATTTATGCATGGAAAGTTATGCATATTCAGAGACAGGTTACACAGCACAATTTCTTGGTGTGCAATTTAGATCATGCAAATCACCTGATTGGCATATTTTTTTTAGTATAATATTCTAAGATAAGTTTTCAATATTGTATAGAAAACCAGCAAGCCTTCCATTAAGTTTAAAAAAAAAAGAGGGATAGAAAATGTTGACTGTTACATGCAAAACAGTATTTAAAAAAATCATTTCATTACTGCATGAAAAACCATAATCATAATGCTCACCATAGCCACAGCAATTTTGATTTAACATTATGTTCCACCATTGATATTTGACAGCTTATAAAATAGCACTTGATCCAGCGCACTCTATTATTTTATTTTATTTATTGTGTCGTGAGTTAGTAGTGTGCATTTAATTAAAGCACCGTATACTAAATCAAGGTCATAAAATTATGTGTGCACAGGATATAATCTATTTTTAATGTACTTTTAATTAGGTTTTTTATTTGAGTAATTAATAAAATAATAAATAATACATTTAAAAAAAAACTGAAAAAAGTTTTGGTAGATTGATAAAAAGATAGATAGATACTTTACTGATCCCAGAGAAAAGTTTTGTGTGTTGAGACAATGCTCTATGTTGGCTTGAAGGAATTTTAATTTCGGCTTGAGATATTTAAAATTTGACTTATTATTACATTAAACATTAATACAGTGGTCCTTGTCTTAATGCTGCTTCTCGCTTGAGCTGAAACAGCGCAGGAAAAACAGACTAATGTCAAATGTCAACACTTTGCATATCTGAGATAGACCTTGTTTTATGCATGGACAGAATTAATGCAGAACTTCTGAACAGCACTTACTGTATATCTGTCGTTACATCTGAGATCTGAATAATGATGTACGTAATTTCAGTATTATGTCCTCACTCATGTAATTCAAGTGTGACTCAAGTGTCTTAAATGACCTTGATAAGACTGTGTGACATTTCCAGAACGTATTTAAGGACTATGGATCCAAATTGGATGCATTTAAGGGCAAATATTTCATCTTTTATAAAACCATTTCTTGTTATCTTCATTAATTCTGTTCCTAATGGTTAGAGAGTCTGATTCGTAACCAAAAGGTTGTGGGTTCGAGCCTCGGGCCGGCCACGACTGAGGTGTCCTTGAGCAAGGCACCGAACCCCCCAACTGCTCCCCGGGTGCCGCAGCATAAAAGGTTGCCCACTGCTCCGGGTGTGTGTTCACGGTGTGTGTGTTCACTGCTGTGTGTGTGCACTTTGGATGGGTTAAATGCAGAGAACAAATTCTGAGTATGGGTCACCATATTTAGCCGTATCTCACGTCACTTTTTCACTTTAATCTCATACCTTTAGGAGGCGTGTGCTGTTCTGAGTAAAGGAAAATAAAGGCTTGTAAAGTTATTCTACAAAACATATTCTACTCTTTTAAGCCCTGGAGAAGACATTTATGTAAATATTAGCAGATGATGTCTGCAGTTTAATAGCAACATTAATTCCGACTGATCACTCATGCAATGTGATGAAGGATTTTAGCTTGAGTGGCTGACTAATCGCTTTGTGAGCTTCAGAATAGGACATCCAAAGTGCAAAGTGACTTACTTGTCCTTCACAGACACACACACACACACACACACACACACACACACACACACACACACACACACACACACACACACACAGAAACACACACACATTACTTTCAGTAAAATGTTTTCGTGTGGTCCTACACTGAGCATACGAGTGTAGTGTGTAGTGTGTGTTACAGATGTATTTGTATCCAGTACACCTACAGATCTATTCCCAATGTAACATTCATTTGATTTTTTAATGGATGTATTTGTACTGAGTGCACTGAAAAATCTTGTGGTTTTGTGGCTTGTAAGTGCTTTTAGTACAGATACAAAATGCAGGATGTGGGAACACACGGGACAGACATACACACACACACACACACACACAAACACACACATAAAGACACACAGATTTGCCTTTGTAACAGGAATGCTGTGAGATCTGTCAATTTCCTGATGGAATGCATTTTCCTCTCACATCATGCTATTATGAGATACATCTCAAAAGATAAACTTCAGGCACCAACCACATCTTGAACAACTATATCTGTATTAAAAAAAACCTGTATTTTACAATTTGCTAGGAAATCTGCAACATAAAGAGAATTCAATGCACAACAAATGCACCTTTTTTATTAGATTGATGAGTTAAAAGGTAGTGAGTGAATTCTCTTTGCTATTATTCTACAAGCGTTACAAACATAAAGGAGAGCTCTGTGACATCCAGCTCCTCTTTCATCTCACTATCTGGCTCTGAGTGTGCTGGTGAATCAGAAATCCCTTTTAAGGCAGTTTTAGGCACAATGAGGTCACTTCATCAAATGTGCACGGAGTCCAGTTTAAAACAAAGGTGAAGAAAACGGAGTGCAAAAGAGTGAGTATTAAAATAATAAGCACATAGACTTAATAGTGTTCATGTTTTAATAGATAGATAGATAGATAGATAGATAGATAGATAGATAGATAGATAGATAGATAGATAGATAGATAGATAGATAGATAGATAGATAGATAGATAGATAGATAGATAGGAAATTCCAGCATCTTGGAGGAAATTCATTCTGCAATAATCTACATTTTCCTTCAGGCACTTTATAAAATACAATCAATATATAATAAATCCAAACAGTTTACCAGGTCTCCTATGTATCTATACATATCTCTTAATGTCAGCTGGTACTGTTCTCACAGCCATACTATTACTATAAAACAAAAATTCTAACTGATCACAATTGAGGATTTAGTAAAACTTATCTAGACATTTAAATATTGGGAATTTGTATGTGAGTATTTTGTGGTTTCTCTTAAATAACCCCTTAACATACTTCCATATGTGAATACCTCCTTTTTGTGAATGTGTGGTGTTTTGAGGATAATAAAGAAAGGTCTTTGTGATTGACAGGAGATCATAGAGCTGTCAGTGGGAACTACGCAGCAATACTACAATACATGTACAGAAAATATGCAGAGGGTTTGAGTATCTTGCACAAGATATTGCTTGTTTTATGAACAAATCAGTACTGGATGTATATCAGGGTATTTCTTGAACTCTTTCAATGTTTAGGTGGTGGGTGGCTTGTTTGGTTAACCAGCAACTTGCTGTGAGTGTTGCTTAAAATATTCGAAGGACTGACATCCTTTCTGTGCACAGGGACAAAGTGTGTCCGGACAGAGCATTTCTCCCAGAAGACAATCATATAACTCTGCTTACTGGACAATGAAAGTTTAAAAATGATGCAATATTGTGATGGCATCATAAATCGTGGAGCAAGGTTAGTCAAATATGGGATCTAATAGAAATAGCATTAGTATATGGAAAGAAAAAAAAGAAACTATGCATCGCATCAACCTTGATGTTTATTATTTGTCATCCATTATATCCATCCATTTTGTGTATCGTTTATCCTGCACATGGTTACAGAGACTGTGGAGTCTATCACAGGGATACACACGTTCACACACTAAAACACATGTCTTTGGACTCGGAAGGAAACCAGAATACCAATAGCAAAGGGAGAACATCAAACTCTGCACTCAGGGAGGAGGTGGGAATCGAAGAAGGCAAACTACTGACCTGCTGAAATTAGTATGACAATCCACTGTTGATGTAAATGAGAACAATACATTCATGGATAATACACATTGATATTGATATGCAATAGCCAATAAGACAAACATACTATACGTGGCTTGAGTCAGTTTCTCCAATAATGAAGACGATGAAGGAGAAGCTAGTTGTGGTTGTCAATTCACATCCATTCACCTGTTGTATAAGCAGTAAAAATATTTATACTGTGAGCTTCAGTTTGGTACACAGGTCTATCCGGTGAGCACAAATAACATATCAACTAAGAAACGATCTTTACTTGGAAACATGGTAAATAACATTTATAGTATATCGATGCACTAACCTAAAAGACACCATAGTTTAAACAAAGCCACAGAGAGGTCAGGAAAAAAAAGAAGACACAGTAGCAGATACAGTAGATAACTGTACAGTAGTAAAATTCCAGTTCAGAGGATGTAAGTACATTTTCATTGAATACATTCTGGTAATTTAATGTTATTTCTAAACAATTCATTCATTTTAAACGGTAATCCAGTAAAGGGTTAATTTCATGGTGCTTATAGGGATTTACTGCATGAACAACAGGCATTAAAAAATCTTTAGCAGGATTACAGCCAGCTCAACGTTCAATACTGCCACATCAAGCCAAGAACTGAGATGCTTCACTGGCAGACACCAAGCTTGGATTCACCTTCAGCAAAAAATTAATGTTAGATTAAGTGGAAAAATATCTAACGGAGCTCATAAATGTTCATTAGGCCTGTCGATTAGTGACGTATGGGTTCAGGAAAGAGAAAGAGAAAAACAATGGAGAGGATCAGAAAAGAAATTTATAGATTGGAGTTGTTCGAGTCGTGACACTCTTCGAAAGTAACAGATGATTTAATTTAATTTACATTTTAGAAGCAGAGAGTTTCAGTGTAATTATTAAAACACCTGACTTATACATGCTACTCACTGTACATCATCATAAATGTCCCAAACCACACATAATATTCATTATACAGTATAGGATTAATAAATACCAGCAAAAGTCATCACCATTAGTTCATTATAAACCCAAACCATAGCTTATTATTTTGTTTAAGCACCAACTTTCTGCAGTGCATTATGGGATTTTATTAATGCCATAATTACCATTAATGCTTTGGGACAAGACAACTTCTTAAAACAAAGCATATGGAACAAGGGCTGTTTCAGGCAACATTTTAATAAAGTGTATTTTTTTCTTACATTTTGTGGACTTTTAACTGTAAGCTGTCATACCCTGAAATCCTGTAATTACCTCAGAAAAATTGGACAAGGCCCTGTAATCACTGTCTAACACAACAATTAGCATGCAGTCAATTACATAGCTTACAGGGAAGGATTTGTGCCAGTAAAACTAAAAAACTAAAGTGTGTGTGTGTGTGTGTGTGTGTGTGTGTGTGTGTGTGTGTGTGTGTGTGTGTGTGTGTGTGTGTGTGTGTGAGAGAGAGAGAGAGAGAGAGAGAGAGAGAGAGAGAGAGAGAGAGAGAGAGAGAGAGACTTTTTATTTTAACTCTTTGAAACTAAGTATGAAAAAGCATTTATCTTGTAGGTAACACTTACTCGAGTACAGGAGTTATTATCCTGCCTGCTAATAGTCTAATTAGCGGTTAGCATTCATGATTAGCGTGATGAATAAAACCTGACAGAAAACGTAGAAATACTGTTATATACATACATTTTGGGTTGAACAACTTGGTTGAATCATTTTATTATTATCTGAATGCTACATTGCTATCTAGAATTCTAGCTTGACATGAATGCTAGCATATGGAACAGACCCAAAAGCTAAAATTCTGCAACAGTTGTTTCCTTTCATAGAAAACAAACAAATAAATAAATTATACAGTGTACCACAACGTAATAAGTGAAAATACTGTTGTTTTAAATTCTCATCATGCCTTGTCTTAATACTTTTCTGTTTGTAGCCAGGCAAATGAAGATAAATTTTGTTTACTTTGTTCCTCTCTTTGGATGGTAAGTATGATTAAACATACTGCTTACTACAGTGAAATGGACCATGATGGATGTTCGCAAGACAAACACACGCATACACACAGCAGCAGTGTAGAAACTTACACAGCAAAAGACTGATTATAGCATTTCAGAAAGAATGTTTCATGTGCTTTGTGTAAAATAACTAATTTATATGTCACATTTGTGAGGTTCCTCAAAACATCAGTGCCAGAGGTGTAAAATTTATATCATTACAGATAACAAAGTAGCCCATTTTTCTTTATAAAGACTAAAATACAATTTTACAATGTTATGCTATCAACTGAGGGCAGATTAAGTGTACATAAATTCAAAAAGTGGATTTGATTAGATCTTATTGATGTCACATGACATCAAGACATTCAGTTAGTTTCTGAGGAAAAAAGGATGATTTTAGTTCTTGCATATGAGCGAAAGTAAATCTTTTCGAACAAACAGGGACTGTGTGCAAAGAGCTGTAATGAATACTGCTGACAGGAAAGAAGCAAGTTCACAAAATGGCCGACACCTCTCATTAAAAAAAACACGTATTTCATTAATATGCCATTAAACAAGAAGGGTAAACTCGATTGTAATGCCAACCTGCATGTGCTAAAACCAAAAATGAGATTGTACTTCATGCATGTGTGCCCACACAAGGTGAGTTAAAGAGCTTCATTAATGTTAACAACATATTCAGCAACACAATAAGCAGCAACTCTTTAGTCTCAGGTCTTTCTTTCTTTCTTTCTTTCTCCCTTTTTTCATTCGTCTTTTTTCTTTCTTCCTCTCCATTCTCAGTTGATATCTTTCTTTTCTCCATTTGTCTTCCATATTTTTTCTTGCATTCATTTTTCTCTTTTCTTATTTGTCTTCTCACTTTCTGTGTGTGTGTGTGTGTGTTTGTGTGTGTGTGTGTGTGTGTGTGTGTGTTGTACCCTGTGATGGACTGCATCTATCTGTCATGACTCAGCCCGGACTTTGGCCACGTGCAGTTGTTTGTTTATGTTCCTCGTCATGTGTCTGCCCCGCCTTCGTCTGCTCCTCCCTGCTTGTCCAGTTTTTCCCCCTGGACTTTGCGGGTTTGGTGACATCGGTCCGCATTTTTTCGGTGAGGGACGCCGCTCCGCATCCGGTTTCTCCACGGGGGGCGATGCCTCACTTCAGCCTTGCGGGCCATGTCGCCAGCCCGAGTTTTGTTTTGTTTTCACGGTGTCCTGTGACATCGCCCCGCATTTGTCCGGTGGGGGGGGGCGTCGCTTCAGCTTCGGTTTCCGTGGAGGACGTCGCCCCACTTCCTGTCCGTGGGGGGTGTTGCAGGCCCGTATTTTTTGCCCCTATGGATTTTCTGTTCTGTGGAGGATTTTTTTTTCTTTCTTCCCTGCCCTCCCTCCCCATACCTGGTTCCTGAGAGGTGGGACTGGCAGCGGTGCGTCGGGACGGCGCTCGGCCCGTCGGCTCGGCTGTGGCCGTCGCTCGCTCCCCCTGCTCGGGTGTGGCCGTCGCCCGCTCCCCCTGCTCGGCTGTGGCCGTCGCCCGCTCCCCCTGCTCGGGTGTGGCCGTCGCCCGCTCCCCCTGCTCGGCTGTGGCCGTCGCCCGCTCCCCCTGCTCGGCTGTGGCCGTCGCCCGCTCCCCCTGCTCGGCTGTGGCCGTCGCCCGCTCCCCCTGCTCGGCTGTGGCCGTCGCCTTGTGCATCGCGGAATCTACTGTTGTCCTGTCCTGTCTTCAGTCCGTGTCCTGTTTCGTGTTCCCTTTGTTATTAAATCCTGTTTGTATGGCTATCCTGTGTTTGGGTCCACTTCCTTACCCCGCTTCACACTATCCTTCCCAGGATAAGCTCTGGCTCCCCTGTGACCCTGACCAGTGATAAAGTGATTACTGATGATGAATGAAATTAATGAAGCTCCTTAGAGAAACATCTTGGCTTCATGGCTTGTTTTTGGTACAGTAAGCTGTTTTTGCCAACACTAAAAGAACAAACGTGAATTTCAGAGGTACCATGAGATTTGTTCACAGGGTAATGATAAATCTGTGCACAGACCTCTATGAATTTGATGAATGGTGCTTTTTACTCTACAGTTCAGACTCTGAACCTGCACTCTCTTTCTGTCTGTGCTCCAGTTCTCCGGTGCACGTTTTCTCCAATGTTGGCAGATTAATCCCCCTTGGCTGGCTAATGCCGATTCATTTATTTCTCAAGAGTCAGACACTTTGTCACTTCCTAACTCATTTTGTGTTTTTTTTTTCTCAGACACGACAGTACCCTAACATTTCCAGTGTGATGTTGCTGACTTCCCACTATTGACCTTTTGTCCTGGTCAGATCTGCGGTGGATCCTGGAGGCAATCCCGAAAATCAAAAAGTGCCAACGTTAGCTATTAGTCGAGAGATGTTAGGGGGGTTTTTTTGGAGAAAAAAACCCAGCAAGATGTGAGAATAAAAGTGCTGAAGATTTATCCTTCATTACAGTGACGTTTAATGTGAAATGTGTCAAGAAACATTAGCATTATTTTATTTAAGGATTATATCTTATTACATTTTAAAAACATTCAAACCCAGCTACTCCATGCATCAGGTAAGGAGTATAACAGAAAAAAGAAGTGTCAGTCTGAATCTTCTACAGTAAACCAACAATCCCAAGTGAATTTCCTGTAGTGACCCTTATACACAGAAATAAGAGGTTATTAAAATAAAGCACTAACCGTGAAGCACGTTTGTCAAGTGCATCCCTGAACGCGTCATTTCAGCTTGACTCACAGCTTTTGTAATTACCAGCGTCATTGATTTCTTCACTAACTGTGAGGTAATTAAACCAGCAAATCTGAAATGTCATAGGTTTCAATGGAGCAAATCAAGGAGGAGGCAAAGCCTGCCTTGTTCAATAGAAAAGAAAGGTCATGTCTCAGGCCATCAAGTAGTCTGTCTTCAGAGAAGCTTGAAGGCTTTGTCACTTTGTATGTGCAAAAATTGTTCACTAGTTAAACCTATAGGGTTTGAGAATTTTTATTAAATATGACACCGAGCCCTTATATGGATATATTGGAGACCTTTTTTTAATACCAGAACTTTTCATTCACATGAAACAATTTCATTCAAATTATTATGGTCCTAATTGTGAGTCATAAAGGTTTGGATTGAACATGTTCATGTGACCTGTAAATAGGCTTATAAGAACTTTAATAATAATAATAATAATAATAATAATAATAATAATAATAATAATAATAATAATAATAATAATAATAATAATTAGCAGTGGAAAAATATCCTTTCAGGCTAATGTTAGCAAGTTGTCTATCACTGGCAGCGAACATATTAAACCTATGAGCATGGTTTAAAAACATGACAGATAAGCTAATTTTAGCCAACTATCTAGCATTAGCAGAGGTAAATTATCAACAGATGAATATGATTTAAAAATCCTGACAGGTTAGCTGTCTATCATTAGCAGGGGAAAATAATGAACATCCTTTCCAGCTAATGTTAGTGAGCTGACTAGAATTAACATTGAAAATATGAACATATAAATATGATTTAAAAATCCTGTCAGGATATCTCATCGTTAGCCAGCTGTCTAGCATTAGTCAAATAAAAATCTGAACATATGAAAATGGTTTATTAAAATAACATTTATCAATACAACTTTTAAATATTTTGATAAATAGCTATTTTTTAGCTATTTTAACAAACTAATTGAGGAATAAGAGCTACACTCAAGTGTGTAGCAGATACAAAATTTTAGCTCAGTTAAAATATCAAGCAGTGGTCTAATGTCTTAATCACTGAGTTACCACTGTACTTTATGTCTCTGCTATCTACAGTCTATAAAACTGAAGTGTAAAATGGGCTCTGCGCTAGTAAGAACATATTGTACAAAACAAACCTTACTGCTCTTCCTGGGTTCATTCAGCAAACAGATGAAACATTTTTGCACTCGCTTGCCCTCTACGACGGATACTATAGATCGAGCTGATATGATTTACACCGCTGAGCTAACCTTTAATCGCATTGCTGGTCCATTTACACTAATTCACTCAGGTAGATCGTGACATTACTGTGATTATTCTGCCATCATTTTACAGTCCATTACTACAGCAGTATCCTGGTGTGACTCTCATTACTGAGAGTAAGTCATGTAGAAAAAGCTCTCAGTCGGGATGTAACATCCTGCTGTTTCTGAAATACAGCTTTGTTGTTTTTTTTTCATCCGAACAGCAATATTGTGATTTTTTAAAATTATTATAATTTTTACAAATCTGCATAGCTAATTTTATCCTAAAAAAAGAATGAATCATTTGTCCTGAGAAACATGAAACATATCATGAGTTGAATATTGGTGTTAAGTTGTTTTGCTGATTTTTTTTTTCTTTAGAGAATTAGACGAATCACTATTTGAATGTGAACGAGTTACTCTGTAAGCAATACGGGGATAAAAGAGACCCAAATGTAGGATAGCGTAAAAATAAACTGATATAATAAATAAAACACACAAAACAGGGACACAGACAAAACCAGACATGACACAAGACGTGACACAAGACATTGAACACATATACATATACATATACATATGGCTGTGATATTTCATCATATATATATATATATATATATATATATATATATATATATATATATATATATATATATATATATATATATATATATATATATATATATATATATATATATATGTATATGTGTATATACATATATATATATATATATATATATATATATATATATATATATGATGTATATTTATATGTGTATATACATATATATATATATTATATATATATATATATATACACATATACATATACATATATATATATGTATATTTGTATCTATATATACATATATATACATATATATACATATATATATATATGTATATGTATATACACATATACATATACATCATATATATATATATATATATGATGAAATATCACAGCCAGGTCCTGCTTTGTGAAAAGCCTGTGTGTTTTTATAGAGTTGTAAATGTCCATAGAATATACAGACTAACGTGCCATATTCCATGCACATCCTCTGTCCTAAAGAGGATCTAAAACCATTACGACTCTCCTCATCATCTGTAGATTTATATCTGGTCATGAAAGGGAGTGGAGAGGATTTATGATACACCTCCACTGATTGGGCCTCTGGGTGAAGATGTTATATAATGCCAGAAATACACATAGGAGGAACAGGGGCTCAATTCACAGATGGAATTATTTACAAAATTTATATTTGAATTTTAAACGGACGGTTTTTTGAATTACTTTCATTTAATTCATTTCGTATTCTATTTCTCTCATTGTTTGGATTTGTCTTATGTATTTATTTTGAGACCTGTTATTAAAGTTAAAAATGTTGCATGTTTAAAATAAAAAAAAGGAAATATTAGAAATTGTTTATAAAATAAAAATATCTATAAAAAAACAAAATACTTAAATAAATAAATAAATAATTCATTGAAATCACTGTAAATATTTTTAGAGTTTCAAGCAATGGAAAATTAAACAAAAATATTATAGTTTTTTTTAGGTATAGCAAAAATAAGGTAAGAAAAAATATGGGAAAATCCCAAATCTGTGACATTTTTAACCCAAATAAATAGAATATGCTTGCAGCTAAAATAAGTCAGATATTTGTAATATAATATTTAAGGAATGCAGGACCTTTTGGTTAAATAAGTTGATATGAGAAGCAAGAGACAGACTACAGAGTAACTCATTTTAAAAGAAAGAAAGCTAATTAAATGTGTAGATGTGTTTAAGGAATCGACGTGTTGAATTTTTCTGCAACACAAAGCCCAAGAAAATGCACATACACACACACGCACACGCACACGCACACACACACACACACACACACACACACACACACACACACACACACACACACACACACACACACACACATCCTTTTTGAAACCACAGTAAGGTGTTTGCTCTGAATGAAGAGTGTCGCTGGTTATAGATCGGAGCAGGTGTTTATTAGAACTAGTGGCTAAATTGCCTCAGGAGGAATTTATTCCTGTAATGTATGACTAGGTTTATAAAACAAAAACGTGCAGTATTGATTATACAGTGTGATATGAGCAGAAGACGCCCAAATGAGGTAAATACATACACTGAGTTGCCAGTTTATTAAGTAGCTTATACTGTAGAAACATTCAGTGAACATTTTAACTGGTTGAATTAGCATATATTAGTGACTCTATTGTCTCTTGATATCCATTTCCAAAATGTCCGTTATAGGAAAATGACTGAATGGATTTTATTTTGGTGGTGGACGACTATCCTAGACAATGGGGTTTATCAGGCACAGCAGGTTTGGGTTTACTTTTATGTCACATTATTAGCATTTAAAAGTTTCTGAATCATAGTACTGCTTTTTGCTGGAGATTCAATAGTTAGCATTTCTGCCTCACATCTCAAAGTTTGGGGGTTCAATCCCTGCCTCTGCCTTGTGTGCACAAAGTTTGCATGTTTTCTCCATGCTTCAGAGGTTTCCTCAAGATACTCCACTTTCCTCCCCCAACACATATTTCCATTGTAGCCTGATTGGCATCTCTAAATTGAACTGATACATGAGTAATTGTGCCCTGTGATGTTTCAGCTTTCTGTCCATCCCTGCATTGTGCCATGGGTCCCCTGGGATAGACTTCAGGTTCCCTGTGACCCTGTGCAGGATAAGCTCTACAGAATATTAATGAATGCAACGATATTCACAACACTGCTACAACCTATACATTCACAGCAATACCACATATATGACTGCTGTGCTGAGAAGAGTCCAACAGACAGTCAGTAGAGGTGTATCTCTATTGTTGAAATGACTACTCACAATAATACTGCATGAACAATAGTGTGTGTACTCTGAATATCAGCAGGGATATGATTCAACTGGTGGCACAAAGCCGCAGGCTGAGAGCTGTAGGTAATAACAGTGGTGCTGATATTCAACATAACCACATGACTGCGTGTGTAATATCCCTTTTATACAATGGATCTATAAACAGAAAATTAATATTGTGTAATTTTGTGTAAGCTTGAGGATCCTGAGGTATCTAGTGATGTACTGTACCAGCTCCAGTTGGATTCTGCTTCATTAGGATTTCAGACATTCAAAGAGAAGATGCCAACTACATGTGGCCTTTGAGGAATAACAACCTCATAATCAATACACAATTGTCAGACTGCATGCGACTGTAGAAAGGACATTATTCATAATAACTCTCCAGTGTTTATAATGATTTATAAAAACACTCTTTAATGTCACCCAAATGAGGATGAGGTATGAAGTTCCCTTTTGAGTCTGGTTCCTCTCGAGGTTATTTCCTCTTCCATCTAAGGGAGTTTTTCCTCACCACAGTCACCTCAGGTTTCTCATTAGGGATAAAGACAAACACGTTTAAATATAAATCTAACATTAATCATAAACCTTTGTATAATATTGATCTTTAAATTATATGAAACTTTTTGTACTACATTTCTTGTGTTCTGTAAAGCTGCTTTGAGACAATATCCGTTGTTAAAGTGCTATACAAATAAAATTGAACTGGAAAAATAAAAGTAATATTTTGTACACATTCTGGAGATAATATAGACAAACAATAATTTAGAAATCGATACCAAATTGATCCACTACCTAGCTAGCTCACATCCCTTCTTCCTTGCCAAATCAAAAGATAAATTCATGAATAATATATAGTTTGCTATGTCCTTTAATGGTCCTTTAATTAATCGCAGTACTGAGGGAGTGATACTCACAGTGATCAGTGCTATAGCTATTCTAGAAATGTGCCTGTAACTAAACCACAAGTAATGTTACGTTATACAAAAGTGAAACTTGTGCTTAAAATTCCATTCTGACACCAGCGCAGGAGCGGCACAGACATTTTAACACAGATATCTGATTACAAACAGCTTATGTCTTCTTAGCTACAGCATGTAGCTATCTAGCAATTTGGCAAAAATGTGCCATTTATTTTGTGACGAAATAATTAGCAAGGGTTATTTATGATTAGGTTCTTGACTAACAAAATATGCCAAAATATGTTTAGTAAATATGCAAATATGCTGATCTGAATACTCAATGATATGATACAGCATATACTGTAGGAAAATGCTTCAAGTATAAGAGCGTATGCAGCAAATAATAAATACAAAATTAAGTTGTTTTTCACATACTGTGTATATGAATATGTTGTTTAATCTGTACTCTTTAAACAGTGGACATGTCAATCTCAGGTCCAGAAAGGACCACAACACTGCAGAAATTTGCGTAACGAACCACGAAGGCCTTGTGCAGTAAGTGATGAGCTGAATCAGGTATGTTAAATGAGGCAGAATGCTAAACTCTGCAATGCTGTGCAACTCTCAGTCTGCAGTGTGACACTCTTGTTCTACACCATAAACCTTACTGTATGGTCTATCAGTTCTACTTAGTTACTGTATGATCCTACAGGTTCTTTTCAATATTTTTTTAACTATTTAATTAATATATTAAATAAGAATTATTATTAGATAAATAAGAAATACATTTAATAAGATACATAGGGCACCAATTCAATGGTAAGTGGATAAAGTTTTGGGTTATAAAGTGTGTAGGGTTTTTTTGGTTTCTTATGGTTTTTTGGTTCCTCCCCATGTACATGTAGGTGGACTTGCTAAACTTCTATCTATCTATCTATCTATCTATCTATCTATCTATCTATCTATCTATCTATCTAATAAAATATACACATGCTTAAAATAAAGTGTGTGTGTGTGTGTGTGTGTGTGTGTGTGTGTGTGTGTGTGTGTGTGTGTGTGTGTGTGTGTGTGTGTGTGTGTGTGTGTGTGTGTGTGTGTGTGTGTGCGTGCATTTTATGTTGCCCACCTGCCACCACAGTTAAAGAACCCCAGTCTAGTGAGATCTATAAATAAACTATGTAATAGCAATGGTCATGACATTAATGACATCACAGTTGGCATTACTAGCTGTTGCTATGGAGAAATAAATTCGAGACCCTTGTGAAAAAAATATGATGGCTTGAACTTATTGTAAGAATGAGAATAGACTGTACAGTTTTACCTTCTACAGATTTAAACATGTGCACGTGTACACACACACACACACACACACACACACACACACACACACACACACACACAGACAAAATCATCATATCTTCTATTACAAATGTCCCCTTTTTTAAAAACTTAAAAAATTTAAGCACCCTCACATTCATGAGGATGCAAAACGATGACATAACGTGTGATCACATTATATCATGTGCTACACATATTAGAAATGACAATATGTGTGTGTGTGTGTGTGTGTGTGTGTGTGTGTGTGTGTGTGTGTGTGTGTGTGTGTGTGTGTGTGTGTGTGTGTGTGTGTGTGTGTGTTACTTTACAAGTTTTGGAAAGCTCCCCTGACAAAATGCAACATGATAACATGCCTGATGGGTCACTCTCACTTTTTCTCTCTCTCACTCACATACACACACACACACACACACACACACACACACACACACATACACACACAGCACAGATTGGAGAACAGAACACTGGACTGCCTCTGTTTTATTTTATGACTACCCAAAAATTAAAATATAATAGATACTTTTGTCGAGTAGTGGCTGAATTTTTTATAAACTATATAATGATTTTTACGCATTCCCTTGGATTTTTTACTATACTAATTTAGTATTTATTTTAACCTCTTACTAATATACATATACATATGCATATACATACACTGTGTAAATGTATGTAAACAACACATTCATTTGAAACTGGTGTTGAATAAGCAATACACAGAGGGGTTGTCACTGCAGTGGCTAAAATTTACCTAAACAAACTGGCAAATGAGATGCTTTCTCTCTCTCTCTCTCTCTCTCTCTCTCTCTCTCTCTCTCTCTCTCTCTCTCTCTCTCTCTCTCTCTCTCTCTCTCTCTCTCTCTCCGTACTTAGTTTCATTCTATTAGCTGTTAAGCTTCAGTTGTGCATTTATACCCTGCTGGAAATGATTTCTACTTAATGTTTTTCTAGACTATATTATTATATTTAGTATATGTACCACTGAGCAGTCCTATATTTTGATTTTCTCAGCTCCCTGCTTTACCCTGACTTCTGGAGCATGCATTTAGCTAGCATTTTCACACATTAGTTTACAGTTAATCAGTCTTGTATTTCTGCCCTAGACCAGTGTTTCTCAGTTCCACCACCCTTCACATTCTGGGGTTTTCTCTCATCTGGATTCTGCTGACTAACAAGGTTTGAGAAGATGTCTATACTGGGCACTGCACACATAACATATTGTTAAATCATTTTTGGTCCAAAAAATGGAATTTGTCCTTGTTTGGTTGTGTACATGTTTAGCAGTGAACGTCTGCCATGTCACATTGCCACAATGCTGGATAATAGTTCATCTTAAAGTTGACACTCATTGCTTTAATAACTGTATTTTTTTTACCCATCTAAGAGCTAAATATTCATATATAAGTTCTAAAAATTATTATACAAAACAAAACTGTGGTATTTTCGACACACATGTTTACTAAACGTTAATATCAACCCCATTCCTGCCCAATGTGCTTGCAAAGCTAAAATTTGAAGCCGTAATGTAAAGTTCTGTGTCCGGTTATCCACACAGAGGTAAAAACCAAATGTCTCACACTGAAAGCCAACAGTGAATAATTTAACATCAGTTCAATTTAAAATCAATTAAACTTGTGGTTATAAAATAATTCATAATTCATAAATAATTTATACTAAATGAAAATGTCCATTAAGTCGATTTCAACTGTAAATATGGCCAAGCTCAGTTTACATCAGAAACACTAACATTAATTATTTAGCATTGACGTTGTAAATCAGTGTAGTGTTGTATAACTAACTAACTCTAACTAATGAATTTCGCAGTCTGCTCGGTACTGAACAACAGCAACGAACACTGCTTTTGTGTCATTTTGTTTTCCCACCTTGTGCTGTTGTTTTGGTTATGGTCCTGTCTCCATCCTGCCCTGTCACAACACTGGTTTCTGCGTCTACTGGCTTCTGTCTATGTTCTCAGCTCTGAAGTCTTCTCATGCATTTCTGTACCACTGAGACCTTTTGTATCCTTATTTTCTGTCATACCTGCTCATGTTTTGTTGTTTATTTCTTTAACCCTCACCTAGTTTTTTCCATGATGGTTATCTCTGATCTCTCTGATTATCTGATATCTTCATGGATTGTTTTCTGCCTATGTTTTGACTCCTTCCATGGAAATGAGATTCATGTTCAACGGAATTTCAATGAGATTTTTACTCCGGATTTTGTATAAATACAAAGTTGACATCGAAGCTCCTCTCTGTCACTTCTTCCATCTTCTCTAGCACTAGCACCATCAGTAACGTTACCAGGGAAACGCCACTTCCAATAATTATGCAATCTGACACGCCCACACAGTCCTGATCAGGGATTTTGAGATTTTACAGTGTTTTAATATTTAAAAAATAGAAACTCCTCATAGCAAATGATTATTGTGGGGTAGATTTATCACTTAGAATTAGAAAAAGGTTTAAAATCATGCAGCTAGAAGTTTTAAGGCCATGAATTATAGCCATGGGGTATGTCTTTTATTTATTTATTTATTATTTATTTTTTTGATATACATTTTTTTAGCTTATTTATACATACATACATTTACATTTATTATTGAGATCTGGACTAAAATGAATAAAAGCTTTATGGTTGCAATATTTATCCCAAATAGATCTGCATATGTTAAATAATGAGCCGAATATTTGCATACTAATTGGATTTTGTTTATTAAATAAATTCATCTGTTTAATCTTTTCTTTTAATCAAACACCTCGTTTTTGATATAAGTCTGAAGTCACTTAAGTCTGCTGTCCATCTATTAATCTCATCTTAATATAGCCACAGAATTTGTGTCAGAAAGAAGATATTATATATTGCAATAACACATGATGCTGCACTCCTTTTCTAAAGGTCCAATAACGCAAAAATATCATTGCAAACGGTTTCACGTTTTCAGCACACATTCAACAGGGTCATTTCTTTCTTTCTTTCTTTCTTTCTTTCTTTCTTTCTTTCTTTCTTTCTTTCTTTTATAAATATCATCCTGCAGGCTCCATCTGAATTAGCATTGTTGGAATTTCATCCGTTTTCATCCTCAGGAGCATCGTTACATTTTCACAGGATGTCAGCTCCAAAATTCTGACAGCACTGCTTTCATGTTATCTCCTTATCGCTCAAGAATCTATTATTTATCACTAAACCTGGGAATCGTCTAACTGTTCTAGCTAAAGTAATGTGTTAACAGGTGTTACTATTATGCTAACTGACATCTACTATCATCTGAAATTAACATGTAAGATGTTTGTATTACCCATAATGCACTGTGAGGGTACAGAAGGACATGTAAAGAGATATAAAGCTAGTGAGACAAAGAAGGTTTAAACAGGAGTGAAGTAGACTGAGATTTTTTTTTTCATTTGGGTCACAATGATTTATAATTAATAATTAAATATTACACTTTGCTTACAATAAATCATGAAGTTCTACAGAAAGGTAGGTATAAAAAATATAAATAAATAAATGTCGGCGTGGATGAAATTAGTAACAAGCTGTTTACATATGTACCTTTTAACTGAGTGTTTAATAAATTAAGTATGTCTATTTGAATGTATCTATAAAGCCACTTTATTAGGAACACCTATACACTAATCAGCCAATCAGGTGGCAGCTTTGCAATTCATAACGTTGATGCAGAATACAGGTTAAAAGCTTCAGATGGTGTGATGTCAGTGGCTTTACCTGTAGCTGAGTTGGTGACAGACTAGTTGGGTTTGAGTATTCCTGGGATTTTAAAAAAGTTTTTTACAAAATGGTGTGAAAACAAACACACACAAAAAAACATTCCGAGTGCATGTACTATAGCAAAAACAGCTAGGAATCTGAGGCTACAGTGGACAGAGAAAGACTCACAAAAATCTCTGTGTCTCTTTACTGTATATACACTCTTCAAATTTAAAGGTGCCAAAAGAGGTATTTTTAAAGCAAGGCCACAGAAATATTTTCCTGGATTGAATTTATTTTCCCTAATGAACTTTTTGTTCCACAATTCTTTAGCCATTTGTCACAATACACTGACTACATTTAAACCTTCACAAAGATCCTGTCACATTATACAGTACCTACTGAGAAAAAAGTTAAAAATCCAGCAATCAGGCTAAAGTATGTGTCGGTTTCTCTGTTTGTCTGTCTGTCTCTGAGCTGATACGAAAACAAGAAAAGGTCTAAACACTAATCATACATCCAACCATCAAACTTTGCATATGAATGGAGTCGTGTCGTGTCTGTCTATCTACCTGTCTACAGGATCCGCTCCAAGAAAACAAGAACATACAACACATTATGGGAACTCATGGGGACTTCCTGGAACATTTTGTGATTAAATAATTATTCACGAGAAACAAATAAGATGAAATTTTTCGTTTCCTGTTGGTGTGTAGGAAGAGAGAGAGAGAGAGAGAGAGAGAGAGAGAGAGAGAGAGAGAGAGAGAGAGAGAGAGAGAGAGAGAGAGACTCACAGAGAATGTGTATATCTGATTTATGTGACCTGATGTGAGAAGTTATTCAGAGATACTCTATAAAAATAGCTATTGTTTATGCAAATTAAAATCTTCATATCATTTGCATAGTTTTCTTAATACAGTACAAAATTTAGTCCATTTTTAAAGACAAAAAAACAAACATTCTTCATCTACAAATCAACAACTTACATTTAAAAACAGAGAATGTTTCCTATATGCGGCTATATTGGGGGGGGGGGGTAATCACATCTTTTGAGTACTAAAACACTCTACACTGCCGTTGTAATTCAGAGATAGGAAATTGACTTTTCCGAACATAAAATTTAAGAAAAAAGCATCCTATACCAATCACACACAAACAAAATTACAAACAATTACTTCTTCTCTTGTCTCTTTCCGCCACAAAATCACTAAAATAGTATTCATTACTTAATGAATTATTCAGTACCTAAAGGGAAACTAATAAGAAATGGATGTAGTTAAGGGATTGGCAAATGTATATCTGGACCTGCCAGAGGATTCATGGGCATTGAGTTTAAAAGACGTACCAAAGACGAGCTCCGTCAAAAAAGCAAGCACACGACTTTTCTTACTGCATTGAGTCTTCCTTATTGCATAGTAATGTTATGATGCTTAATGTTCACTCTTTTAATAAAGGAGCCCTTTAACACACACACACACACACACACACACACACAAGTCATAGATAGCCATGTTTCCTAAACACTTCCTGACTGAGCTGTTGGCAGAGCACCGGATAAACACATACAGTAAATGCCTGCATGCTCACACACAAACACACACTCACTAATTCAGCCAATAAGAAAACAGCGCTTCTTAATTTTCCAATGGAAGTTTCTAGAAGGCACACGGTAAAGAGAAAACCTGTGCATCATCTGTCCATACATTTTTCTCATAGATCCCTGAGCATTTTAGTGTTAAATTGTCTGTCCAGGTGGAAAAAACTCTCTATGAACAATTCTGTTAATGTAATAAATAAATTAGTTTGTTTGTTTGTTTGTTTGTTTGTTTGTTTGTTTGTTTGTTAAATGATCATCTTTGTCGCACCACATTCTGGAATTCTAGAAATTATTTTTGGGTCATCCTTTTTATGTTGAAATACCTAAAAAAAAAAATTTTTGTGGTATCGTGACAAAATGATCTATTATGTAAGGAATAACAACAGACTGTTAATTAATTAATGCATGCCTGGGTGGTGTACCCTGTATTTTAAAAACACCACATCAGTGATTGTACATTTTACGTTGTCCAACAACACTTTTTATTATTATATATTATATATTATTTAATCTGCTTATCATTAGTCTTAGATCATGTGAAGTATCTCTGCTACATGCCTCTGTGTAGGAGCTGTTACTATAGAGACAATAACATACTATAAAGAGAGCATTGCTAATGAACATATAGTTCATGTAACGACAGCTACTGTTAAAACTGTGCTGTTATACGAAAATGATCCAGACCTTCAGATTCAAGCCTCCAACTATGCCTCCATAAGTACTAATTAAAATCTATTCTTCTGTATTCTGATGATAGTGTGGAATAGGCAAATCAGCCTATGAGGTCATCTGGATCATGCATTAGATCATTTCCCTGAAAATGTTGACAACATTAGTTGTGTGTGTGATGATTTAGACACAGAGTTTGCACAATGCTGAATTGGTTAAATGTTCAGTACAGAGATAAATAACTTTGGAAGAGAAGCGTGATTGGTGATTAAGCACTTGCAGGTTAATGGGGACACTGTGCATATCATTGAGCATCGTCTTACCTTTGCAGCGACCGAGGAGCTCGGCTTCTCCAGAAGATCCCACAGTTTCTTCCTCTTATCAGGACAGCAGGAGTGGTCAAACTCCCCCTCTCCGTCCCTCTCACGCAGTGTCTCTGCTTCCCTCCTCAGCTCCTCATTCATCTGCTCCTTTTTCTGATGGTAGCGTGCCTGGCAGCACGACTCCAGATAAATCTCATCGATACCCCAGTAATCGAGCTCCTGTCCGAACGAGAGCGCACACATCTCCTCCATCATGTGCAGCTTCCCAGTGCGATAGAAGTTCAGGATGCTCGTGAAAGCGCCCGGATGCCGGTCAAAAAAATACTCATTCTCATTTAAGCTGTAATCGTCGCACACCTCCATGAGCGACTCATGCGTGTTGCAGTCACGCAGCTTGCCCAGACGTGTGCGCGGGAGCCGGTCCAGAGTTCGCCATAGAACCTCATGGTTCAGGCCTCCCACGTTGATCCGCACTCTTCTGGTGCGGGCTTTGGTGCGGATGATCTCGATGGGCTCTGGAGGAAGCGAAGTGGATGAACGCGAGCCCGTTTGTGGAACTCCGAGACCGACTTTATCAGCCATGGTTCTCTCAATATAAACAGAAAGATGGCAGGATACAAAAAAACTTGTTGTTTATAGTGGATAAAAAAATGGGGTTGGGCTTTAAATCTAATAATAATGGGATCCACTGTCAGCTAATCAATCTGGAAGAGCATGAGCTCGCTTCTGCAACACGTAGAGTGACTAGGATGCGCCATATCGTGCATTTAAAAAAGATTTGATTAAAACAGTTCTTTTTTGAGTGCAATGCAAACAAACTGAAAAATTATATTTTACCTATGTTCCAGATTGTGTCGTTTTCTTCGGGTTATCCATCAGATAAACAGAAAACATGGATGAGCAGTCCTTGAAAAACGATACAAAAATGGGATCCAGTCTATGTTGGATCCTCTTTACACCTCCAAGACTGCAAGAAAAGAAAGGGGAAAATGCCTGAATGTTAATAATATAATTCATAGGCACAAGTGAATCACAGACTAACTACATGATATGGCTGAAAGTTTGCAAACACCAGAACATCACACCCATATGAGAGCCACTGCCAAAGTCTTGCTACAGTACAAATTTGGAAGCAATAATTGCATAAAATATCTTCATATATGCTGTAGAATTACAATTTCTCTTCACTTACTGAACTTAGACTTAGAGGCACAAACCTCTTCCAGCATGGCAATGCTTCTGTGAACAAAGCAAGCTCCATGAAGACATGGTTGCCAAGTTTGGAGTGGAAGAACTTCTGTGATCTTCACATAGCCCTGACCTCAAACTCTGAATGTCACTTGACATCAAACTCTGAATGTCACTGTCACTGAATGTCTTTGGAGTGAACTGAAAAACTGATTGCACTCTAGACCTCCTTACCTAACAATCACTGACCTCAATAATGCTCTTCTGACTGAACATAAATTCCCACAGCCATGCTCCAACGTCTATAAGAAAGCTTTTCTAGGAAAATGAGGATATGGTAACAGCAAACAGGGACTAAATCTAGAATGAAAAGTACAATAAGGATATATGGGGTGATTGTCAGGTGTTTACATCATTTAGAGACAATAGTGATCAGTGTTTGTTGGAAGATGATGAGTATCAGTTATTAGTCATTGGGGGACAATGATGATCTGTGATTGGTTGTTGGAATATGATGATGATCAGTGATTAGTCACTGCGTGACAATGGTGATCTGTGATTGGTTGTTGGGAATATATGTACCTGTAAAGTATCACAGTTTTTCCATCATACGCTTGCTAACCACTGTGCTAAAATGTATTATGTTCGATGACTAGAAAAGTATTAGAAAGTACCACCTGCTAAGGTTCCTTAAAAGTGGCTAACATTATATACTTCCTTCAGCATGAAAAGCAGCAAAAGAAGTATTTTGTCTGCATACATTAATCTTATATTATGTGTACTTAGCATTAGGAATGAATTAAATTCTTTTTTAATTAGTCCAGTTTGCCAACCACTAACTACTAACACACTACTGTAGCTACCAAACCTAAAAGCCATTCATTTAAATCGACAGCTCATGCTGCGTCACATCGATACTCAAAATACCGGCAACTGGGTGAAACTTTTGCTATCTGCACGGGGTACGGACTGACAGGTGAACCGACTGCATTGGTCAAAGTTTTATTCAGTTGTTTTATAAGAAGCATTATATCACTGCTGCATTTGCTATTAACTACAAAGATCTGTATTTTCTTTCTTACTATGGCATGAAACTTTATATACTTCTTTGTTAGGAAAGTAATAATAACAATTTCAATGCCATACAAATTAGTCCTTCAGGTTCCATATTAGCCAGGAAGGGTTTCATGGAGCCTGGAATCTATGCAAAGGGACTTGGGGCACAAGGCAGTGGATACCCTAGATAGGATAGCACAGGGCAGAATCACACATGCACTCACACACCCATTCACACATTCACACACTACGGACAATTTAGAGATGCCAGTCACCCTGTAGGTCTTCGGACAGGGGGAGGAAACCTGACAACCTGAGGGAAATCCCTGAAGCAGGGTGAGGGGTGATGCAAACTCTGTGCACAAATTAATTAAATCCAATGCAGTTTTATTTGTAACATGCTTTTAACAATGCATAATGTCTCATAGCAGCTTTACAGAACATAACATTTTTGTGTTGATTTATTTGCATTTATTCCTATTCACTTATCCCCAATGAGCACAATAAGAACAACTCACTTAGATGGTACAAGGAAGAAACCTTGAGAGGAACCAGACTCATTTGGTTGACAAATTAATCAACTCTACAATACATAAATGATTAAATACTGTAGGCTTAAAATCCAGTAAACTTGTGAAAACGTTTGTGTATTTGCAGTCTATCAAAATCAGTCGTGTGTCTTAATATGAGTGTAACAGTTCATTTATACAACATTCGAATCGATCTCATCAATATCACAACGGTTCACTGACCACACTGGTGTACATGTTGAACTCATGAGTGTCAGTTCATTTCTTCAGTATGTGTGTTATTTAAACACCTCAACACCGTAGGTATTAACAAGTTCATTCATCACTGTCAACTCTGTTAAAGCATATTATTACCACTATGAATTATTCATTTTCTACTATCTTTAAAAAAAAAAAGTCAAAGATTCCATGAGGATTTTGAATGATCAATAGATCCAGCTTTAGTAAATTAGTTTCTATGTACAATTTCTTAAATTATAAAAAAAAAAAAAAACATTCTACAGTAAGTCAGAACCGGGCAGTGGGATCTTTCAGGTTTATGGGATAATTAACATTTTAGAAATGAATCAACCAGGCATTTTAATTCAAGTTAGAATTTAATTATCAATGTGGGTGACAACTCCTTAGGTGGTCTTTTTTTTTTTACAGCTTTTATGAATTATCCATTAATTACATTTAAGGTTCGCTAAGGATTTTTAGAGGATACAGTATGTGTGCGAGCCTTTAGAACCGAAATCCGTTTGATGTACGGTTATAGACGTGTCTGAAAAATTCTGGTTTATTGTTTAATTAACAGCCTAATTGACATAGCTTTTAATTTTGTAATGCAAGTCTATATATTTCTAATGAAATCTGAAGCTATTAGTTCAAAATGTAAATTTAATTCAGCATTGTCTGCATGATGTCAAGTCAGAATTGATTCATGTTACAGAATTTCATAAACACTACCCCTGAGGTTTAATTCATTCACACCACATGGTAGTTTTTTCATTCATTAAGTTAACACTGTAGGAGTTTAATCAAGTTCTGTGAGCACTGCAATATTGAATTCAGTCACATGAGTGAATCTGATACTAAAGGTGTTGAGTCGATCGTTTAATTTTTATGTACAGCTTGTAATTAAGGTCCGACAGTGGCGTTGACGCAAACTGTTGCTCTTCTTAACTAGCCACACACACAGGACCACCTTAGCATTTTACTCTCACACTCACCCATTGAGTTTTTAATAAAACAACAGTAAAGCTGCAGTAACACTTGAACGTTCACCTGAAGCTTAATCATGTCATTATAGTGCAGTGACACAAGATATGTAGCAACATGTGTGTGTGTGTGTGTGTGTGTGTGTGTGTGTGTGTGTGTGTGTGTGTGTGTGTGTGTGTGTGTGTGTGTGTGTGTGTGTGTGTGTGTGTGTTTGTGTGAAAGATCTTACCTTTCTGAAGTAAAGCAGCTTTGGCATGCAAGCCGTCTTCCACAAAAGCAGCTAAGAGAGGATAGATAAAAAGGTAGATAGACAGAGAGAGAGAGAGAGAGAGAGAGAGAGAGAGAGAGAGAGAGAGAGAGAGAGAGAGAGAGAGAGAGAGAGAGAGAAGGGATATTTTCCTAGAGTAGATTAATCTTCAGTGCTTTCCGTGCAAATCTCCATTAAAGAGAAACCGTATAAGCTGCAACATAACAGGGAAAAAAGATTGTGCACCAGAGCAAAGCTTCGTCCATCTGCTGACAGAGAGAGAGAGAGTCTGTGTGTGTATGAGTGAGCGTGTAAGGGAGGGTGTGTGAATGTGTGTGTGTGTGTGTGAGAGAGAGAGAGAGAGAGAGAGAGAGAGAGAGAGAGAGAGAGAGAGAGAGAGAGAGAGAGAGAGAAAGAGAGAGAGAGGAGCTGCACCACAGTGTGGAGAGAAAGAGAAACACATCAAAGCGGGCAGTTTGACTACAGCCAGCACACACACACACACACACACACACACACACACACACACACACTTTGAATTGCTAAACAGAGAATATAATGTGTCCCAGTGACTTATGCATTGTTTTTTAATGCACAGACCCTTTACTTTCCCTCACATATACTGCAGAACACTGTATGCGGCTCCAAGCGTAAGTGCAACAGTCATCGGCTGTGTCTCAATCACACAGGGTTGGTTCCACACTTCTGCCTTCCACACATCTCAGCAGTTCTTAAATATGCAATTTAAAGGAATGCTTCAGCAGTTTCAGCCTAATATTTCTCTGTTTGCTTGCTGCATCAGTGCTGTATGCAAGCTTATCAAAAAAGAATATGGTCATGTTTTATTGAACTTAAGGCAGTTTAGCTGATGGTTACGTTAAAGATGTATTTTTGTATTCTGTTAAAGGAATGAAGTTAAAATTGTTTAAAAAATCATGTGAAAATGAAATGTTCTGTATAATTTCTCCTCCTGTTCCTAATTTCTTAGACTACATTTTCGGAAAATATGTTGTTATGCATTATTAACTTAGTCATAAGGCTGTGATCAGTATCTTGTAGGTTTTTCAACATAGTTTCCTACATATTTCAAGAAGGTATCAGGTAAGGAGTAAAAACTTTTACCACAGCTATTTTTTTTTACCTTATTAAAAATGCTTATGAACTTTTTTCCACATGATAGCTATATTGCTATGTTATGATAGCTATAACCAGCAATTCCCTCAAAAACTCATTACTCATTATTTTCCTCTTTTCTAATGTAATAATGCAAAAAAAAATAATGCAATGGTTATTTCAAAGAAACACACAATATTACCTTTAACTGTTACCCAGCGCCGAGACTTGAGACTCCTTCTAAATATGCTGTAAGAATGTCTCTGTCTCGTTGATTATCTTAATGACTGAAACAAATTAAAAGCATTAAATGGGAATTGTATTAATTCTTTAAAATAAAAATAAACTTGAACAACTGTGTGTAGAATAGATACTTCATTCATTCATTCATTTTCTACCACTTATCCGAACTTCTCGGGTCACGGGGAGCCTGCACCTATCTTAGGCGCCATCGGGCATCAAGGCAGGATACACCCTGGACGGAGTGCCAACCCATCGCATGGCACACACACACTCTCATTCACTCACACAATCACACACTACGGGCAATTTTCCAGAGATGCCAATCAACCTACCATGCATGTCTTTGGACCGGGGGAGGAAACCGGAGTACCAGGAGGAAACCCATGAGGCATCGGGTGAACATGCAAACTCCACACACACAAGGCGGAAGCAGGAATCGAACCCACAACCCTGGAGGTGTGAGGCGAACTAATCACTAAGCCACCGTGGCCCCCTTAACAAGTGGATGCTTCAGTATTATACATTTCAATATTGAGATAGACACCTTGTTTGCAGGGTAACTATCCAGGGCAGTGAATTTCTTAACGCTGACCTGGAGCAGACCTGATAGGAGACACTGTGGTATTATACTTTTACTTTCACAAAACTACTAAACAGCAAAAAAAAAAAAGAAAAAGAAAAAAAAAGGCAAAAAAAAACAAAACACTAAGGCATGATATACATTTAAAAGCATTGTAAGCTGTTCTGGTGTGCTGTAACGATTAGAGGTCCCAGACCATGGTTGTAATTTCCATTTAGCGTTCGATTAAAGACATTCTCATGCTTTAATGAAAAAACAGACCGCAGATACTGCTTTAGTCTCTGTTCCCTACACTGCAATATCATTAGCACTGTATAGCACACAAACGTAGAGCAAAGACAATCATTCTGACTCACAGGATGTAGAATGTAACATTTTATGTAGAATCTCATAACGTTACACACTAACTGCTGAAACTTTCTATTCTGTGAGGACACAATGCTGGGATCTTTTGTTTGAGTAACAGATTGATATGAGCTTTTTTGAAATATGATGAAATCTGAACAGGTTCTGTTTCAGGCTTTCAGGCTTTCAGGCTTTCACACCATACTAAATAGAAGTGATGCGAACATCTGTAGGAGGGAGGAACAGATCTGGCTTTCTGTTAAATTATAATAATAAGACCTCAATCAATGATGCTAAAAATAGAACGAGGCCTAAACTCTGTGTGTGTGTGTGTGTGTGTGTGTGTGTGTGTGTGTGTGTGTGTGTGTGTGTGTGTGTGTGTGTGTGTGTGTGTGTGTGTGTGTGTGTGTGTGTGTGTGTGTGTGTGCCAACATTTTTTATTTTGTATTGATTTTATCTTTAAATATAAAGATAAATTTAAACTTTGTGCTGATCCACTGAGTGTTACCACGACTACGAAACATTTTTTAAAAGCTGTTTGTTTGATGTGTGTGTGTGTGTGTGTGTTTTTGTGTAGGCAGTTGCCATAGAAACACCAACCATAGTGTAACACAAGTGATATTTTGGCCCAGTGAGCTAGTTGTGCCTTCAAGCCAAAAAATAAAGATAAATAAATGATGGTATCAATACAAATAGTTTGTGTGTGTGTGTGTGTGTGTGTGTGTGTGTGTGTGTGTGTGTGTGTGTGTGTGTGTGTGTGTGTGTGTGTGTGTGTGTGTGTGTGTGACTTCATTCCTATTTGTACAAGTCTGCAGATATCAGTTTTTATGAAATATGGTGGAATATAAACAATTCTTGTTCGTTTTGTCAGACATTTACGATGTAGTCACCATAATTTAAGTGAACATCTGCATTGGGGAGGAACTGATCCCTGATACCTCAAGTTATAATAATAATAAGACCTCAATCAATGGTGCTAAAAATAGGAACAGCCCTGAAGTGTGTGTGTGTGTGTGTGTGTGTGTGTGTGTGTGTGTGTGTGTGTGTGTGTGTGTGTGTGTGTGTGTGTGTGTGTGTGAGAGAGAGAGAGAGAGAGAGAGATAGAGAGAGAGAGAGAGAGAGAGAGAGAGAGAGAGAGAGAGAGAGAGAGAGAGAGAGAGAGAGAGAGAGAGAGTGAGTTTATGGGGGCAAGATTCATGTGCAACTGATGCTTCACACAACACATCTATCAACCTCTACAACCTCTACACTCCACAATGTGTATTTCATGCTGTCATCTGCGTTGCTGCCTCGAATATGTGCTGCATAAAAGCTCCAGAAGCCTTACTTCACTTCTAGAATTGTCAGTAACACTGCAGGATGCTTACAATTCTATATGTAGAATCCCGAATGAAAAAGCTATAAATTGTTTTGTGTGAATGTTTTAGAATCTTCAGTGTGAAAGTATATAGAATATTTAGCATGCTGTTAAAATCCACACACCCCTCTGCCTGTGTCGTTGAGACCTCATCCTCATGGCTCTAGACTCCTCGGTGTTCTTTCTAGAATTCTAGAATGTTCAGTGTGTTTATTAATTAAATCCAACGTGTGGCTCCTTAGTAATCAGTGCGGCTCTAGAATCTTCATTGCCATACCAGGATCCTCTTGTGTGGTGCTAGTCCCCTCGGCACAATTCTAGAATCATTTGCAGCCCTAGAAAAAGTTGCATAGATGTTCTAGAGTTCCCATTGTGATGTTTTTAACATTGCTACTGTAGATGCGGCTCAATAACCCGCAGCGTGGTGACAAAATCCCCAGTCTGAAGGTTCTAGAACACTTATTGCAGTTTCGAAATTCGGAGACTTCTCACTTAGCACACTCTGTGGCTCTAGAATACTGTTCTGCTCTAGATAGTCTCACTGAAAAGGTTCTCAGAGTGAAATCCTCGATGCAACTGTATAATCTTTGTCACTGTAACGTAATGGGAAGTGGTAGCTCAGTGGTTAAGGTGTTGGGCTGCTGATTGGAAGGTCATGGGTTTGAACCTCAGGTCCACCAAGCTGCCACTGCTGGGCCCCTGAGCAAGGCCCTTAATCCACAGTTGCTCGGTTGTAAGTCACTCTGGATAAGGGTGTCTTCTAAATGCTGTAAATGTAATGCTTTATTGGTTCGAGAAAATTACGTACAGTTCTATAGTCCTCCGCATTTCCCGAGTTTGTTTCAATACGTAGTTGTGTATTTATTTGTTCATTATGAAACCGATACAGAGGAAACATCAACACCTGTTTATCACCGTTATGACAGGTTGTAGGAGGTGTTACTGTCATGGTGTGAATTTAGAGAGGATGTAGCGGAGGGAACACCGAGATTGGAAGTGATGATATAGAGTGCATTTTTTTTTCTCTAGACAATCTAAATGTAATTAGTGTCTGATGCTTGTTGCACTAAAAAGCATTTAGAGTTAGTCAACCAGTAAAGCAAAAAGAAGTCAACTATTTAAGGTGTTGTCTTCACTACAATTAAAATTGAATTTGTAATATCATTATCTTAAGTTGTTTTATTAGTGTGATGAAATACAAAGGCATAAACTTGTGAGGTTATATATTTACAGTATTTCTGCAGGGTTTTTTTAGGCCACACTGTTAAGGACTTGCGTAGACGTCTCTTTGACTGTGCTGAAATGATTAAGTCTAAAGGTGAGAAGCTCATGTCCTTCAACAAAGCCCTCCTTATAGCTTAGATGGATATTGGATGTTGACCAAGATTTGCTCTTGCGGCTTGTTTGTTCTCTGCTTTGTCAACGTTCTTATACCAAGGTATGTATGTTCTTGTTCTGACCCCTGCATACACATGTGTGTGTGTGTGTGTGTGTGTGTGTGTGTGTGTGTGTGTGTGTGTGTGTGTGTGTGTGTGTGTGTGTGTGTGTGTGTGTGTGTGTGTGTGTGTGTGTATGTGTGTGTGTGTTTTGGATCTTGATTATAGATTTCTCAGATTCTCTGGTACTTGACTCCTGGAGATTAAAGATTATTTACTTTACATCCATCTTTTAAGTGTGATGTTTATTTTTCATTCTAATATTATTGATATATTCTGATATCCCGATAAATGTGTGCACCATTATTACAAATAAAACGGCAAAATCGATTTTTTTATTTTCATTAAAGGTCAAGGATCAAGGTTAAACATCAGTATCGAACAAATCACACTGATGTGTATCTACTCAGTTGTGTGTCTGTTTTTAGCTATAGTGGTGTTAGTGGACACTTCTGCCCTTCAAAAAAGATCCCTTGTTATCTTGTCGGACATAGCAGCTGCTCTCATTAATCACTTCGTCAACGTTCTGAAACTCAATATCGGCTTTTGCGTTTGTGCTAGTGTTGTGGAACAAGTGTCATGACCACTTCAATATCTGGTATTTACAAGGTGTTTGGATAGGTTTCTTTGTCATATATTAATTACAATATCATTTATGTGCTGTAAAAATGGCAAATTTTTATTTTTATTAATAATATAGTAAATACAGAGACTTTTTTAAAAAAATTATTAATGGTTTAACAAGAAAATAATAAATTACATTTTTCCCAATAAAAAGATGTGTTCTGGAGGCCACGGTGGCTTAGTGGTTAGCACGTTTGCCTCACACCTCCAGGGTTGGGGGTTCGATTCCCGCCTCCGCCTTGTGTGTGTGGAGTTTGCATGTTCTCCCCGGGCCTTGGGGGTTTCCTCCGGGTACTCCGGTTTCCTCCCCCCGGTCCAAAGACATGCATGGTAGGTTGATTGGCATCTCTGGAAAATTGCCCATAGTGTGTGATTGCGTGAGTGAATGAGAGTGTGTGTGCACTGTGATGGGTTGGCACTCTGTCCAGGGTGTATCCTGCCTTGATGCCCGATGACGCCCGAGATAGGCACAGGCTCCCCGTGACACGAGAAGTTCGGATAAGCGGTAAAAAATGAATGAATGAAAGATGTGTTCTAATTAAGATGATTTCTATTTTTTTTCTAATTATACCTGTTTGATTTTTATTCAAACTCTATTCAAACCCTAGAATAATCAACATCAGGCACAGACCCTGAATGTTAAATTTGTTCTGTAAGTAGATTTATACAGGAAACTTTTAGAAATCTAGAAATGTGTAGTATTACATGTTTAATTATCTCCGAAACATGGTGTGAATTTAAATGTACTCAGTTTAATTAATTGCCGTTAAGGTAATTAGCTATATTTCAGACGCCGTAATGAAGTAAACAGTGTCGTGTTTGTTTATGTGTGGATTGATAAATATATAAGCAGACACACCGTAAAGCCTCTAATGCTGACCTGTGTCATGCATGAAATTAGGAATTCATTTATTTAATTGGCTGATTAAACTTTTTTTCTTTCGTTTTTGATGCTCATTGCTAATGAGGCATCAGTTTCTGAATCTCGAGCTTCTGAGCTTTGTGTTGCTGCGTGAAACCCATTTCACACCACGTAAACTGGAACACGCACTCCCAGTGGCATAATTTGCTTGCCACACTCTTTATCACATAATTTCCTTATCCCTAATACACACACACACACACACACACACACACACACACATACACACACACACACACACACACACACACACACACACGTATGTATATATATATAAAAGGTCCTCATAAAGTATATAGCAAGACGTGTGTGTGTGTGTGTGTGTATATATATATATATACTGTATATAATCTTAACCGAACTACAAAATGGAAACCTTCTGGCTCTTTTAAATAAATAAATAAAATATCTGGATTTTGGTTAAAATTAAATCAGAGCAAAAATTCAAAAAGTTTTCTACATGGGGACCAGCCAGATGTCTCCACAAGGTCAAAAGACAAGATCAGATATTTCTATCTTCCTTTTCCTATATCTAATTATGTATGTGTGTTTAATAATGAACAAATTCAAAATATGTGTACTTACTCGAACAGACAGCATTTCAAGTGTCTTTCTGATTGTGTGATATGATGGAAGGCTTCATAAATCTTAACACTCGTTAAAGGTCAGACAAAGGTCATGGACGTACCCATCCTTCTTTCCAGCAGGATAAGGAGCAGAGTGTAAGCTTTCATTACTGAGAAAATGAAACTGGGCTTTGTAGATCAAGGGCTTCACTATATTTTGTTCTACAAAGACAGCAATTTTTACCCAAACATGGACAACATACATCGCACTGGATCACTTTATACCAATTCTCGAAGGTTTTCTATACCAGCATGATTTTGTAATCAGTAGTTTAGATCAACGCATTAGCATTTCTATAGTAACTAATCCTTCACAGGGATGTAGTATGGTTATGGTATGGCTGATATAATAATCTAAGCCTCCTAATAAAATAAAAGAATGCTGTATAGTCATTAACATGTTGCAGCTTTTTGCTGTGAGATATTTATTTAAAATAGTATTTAAAAATATTTAGAGCATAAATAAGAGTTTTCTGCCATGGGAAAATATTTAAAAGATAAATTCTTTTACACATCAATACAAATTACATAGTTACACTTTTTTTTCATCAGTAGAGAAAAATCTAGAGTCTGGTAACATTACAAACAGCTTAAGTAATGGAAAACTGTAACATTTGTAATAACAGGAACTAACTTGTAAAAACATTATAAATAACTTATAGTAACATTAGCAATAACAGGAACGGACTTGTGATAACATTAGTAATAACATTATAATATTAGTAATAACACTAGAATGTACATTTCCTGAAGAAAATGTGAATGGTGCTTGTAGGTGGGAAGTTCCCCTTATCATGCTGAGTGTTTTGATATGTCACTTGTCCATGTTGTGCTAATTTTTGATTTTCATATTACATCACATGACATCACATGACGTGACGAGAATACATGTGAGGCAGTTCCCCTCATCGGACTGAGTGTTTTGATATATGACATGTCCATGTTGTGCTAACTTTTTGATTTCGCTTATTTTGGGGGCAGGGCTACATGTGACATCACGTGATGTCATCAGAATACCCATGAGGAAGTTCCCCTCATTGTTGTGAGTGTTTTGATATGTCACATGTCCATGTTGTAAAAAGATTTTTGATTTTGCATATATTGGGGGCGGGGCTGCGGCATGACCAGAAGGCCTGTTGGTACACTAATTTAAAACTTTGTTCAGAGCATCACCTTAAAGGAGCTAGCCAAGTTTGGAGTAGATAGTTTGAAAGCTTGCCGAGTTATAAACCTCCAAATTTTATAATGGGAGTCTATGGGAAAAAAGGCCAATTTGTGACCCGTTACTGGAAGTACCGGTACTTGGATCGCTTATAAAAGTCATAGCACACCCCTCTCCTCGATGAGCCGGTCGATTTGACTCCTCATTCATGGGTCTAGGACAAAAGCTGCGGGAAGTTTTGTCTGGCACAATAGCAATAATGTTGCTTTGCAAGCACCATTAATAATAAAATTAGTAATAACATAATAACATTAGTAATGATGGTAGTAATGACAAAAATTAACTTGTAATAACATTAGTAATAACAGGAACCAACTTGTAATAATGTTATTAATAACATAATAATATAATAATGTAAGTAATGACAGACATTTACTTTTAATAACACTAGTAATAGCACTAGTAATAGTATTAACACTAGAACGGTACATTTCCTAAAGAAAATGTGAATGTGCTGGCATGTGGCAAGTCATTTATGGGTCTAGGACAAAAGCTAGTGTCCAGAAGAAGAAGAAGAAGAAGAAGAAGAAGAAGAAGAAGAAGAAGAAGAAGAAGAAGAAGAAGAAGAAGAAGAAGAAGAAGTATGCAAGAGAATAAGAATGTGCTTTGCAAGCACATTAACAATAATAATAATAATAATAATAATAATAATAATAATAATAATAATAATAATAATAATAATAATAATAATAATAATAATAAGTATGCAAGAGAATAAGAATGTGCTTTGCAAGCACATTAATTAGTAACAACAGGAGCTAACTTTCAATAACTTTAGCAATAACATATAACATAATTAATAACATTAGTAATAATGTATAATAACATAACTAATAACATGAACTAACTTGAAATAACATTAGTAATAATTTATAATAATATTATTAAAAACAGAAATTAAATTATAATAACATTAGTAATAACAGGAACTACTTTGTAATAGCATTAGTACTAACAGGAGCAAACTTGTAATAACATTAGAAATAGTCTGCAATAACAGGAACTACCTTGTAATAACATTAGTAATAATGAGATTATTAATAATAAGACTTTGCACTAAAGTGTTTCACACCCTGGCATAGTTTATTGCTTACTTATAGAAAGACCAACTTAATGTATATGTATATCTTTCATCATTTGGATATAAATATATTCTCCCCTGTGTAAAAATTGCTCAGAACTTGCTACACACTATTTTCGATAATGCACTGACCATTAATTTCAATCCCAATTTCAAAGTATTACGGAACGTTCTACTTTGTTTAGACATCGTCGGTCTTGTGGAAACAATATTTTCTATGATTTCTATGATTTTGCGATGCCTTTCCAAGCATCTTTTATGCTTCACCCTAACCTCTGCATAACCTCATGTGCAAAACTCAAAAGAAACTAGATTAGCTATTTATTTAAACAGGAAGTGCTCACAATGGAGGATAGATAACAAAGAAAATATCATTTAAATAAATAAGGGCACAATCTAATGTGGGTTTCAAGCACTCTCTATATCATGTGATTGTCATTGACAATCATTGACAGGAAATGTGATTGTCATTGACATTCCATTGACAGGAAATGGAGGATGAAACGTTAGGGAAAATGTCTAGTTCAGCCATGAAACTCTACCCCTAAACTGATTGGTTTTCTAGTCACTGACTCTTTAATACACAGACAAAACCCTTGCATCAACATGTTCCTAATATCTCTATGTGTGTGCAGGTTCTAATAGCAAATCTTTGTCAGCATACATTAGCAGATCTAACATGCTAAGACCAAACCTATCTACATTCCATTCCCATCAACACAATCTCATTAAGTTCATTCTGAATGTTGTCGTGACTGGCGTGTGGTTATTTGTCAAATATACTTTTTGTACACCAAGTGTTAGGTTGCTGATTATGGCAGAGGTAATCTATCACCCTATCGTCCCACTGGTTGCAAGAGCTTTGGATGTGAAATGATATCATGCCTGCTTCGTGGATCCAAGGTTAGGGGTTCTGCCTTTTCTCCATGTGCTTTGTGTACACTAGTTTTCTCCCCTAGTCTAAAGACATGCATTGTAGGCTGAATGGCATCTCTAAATTGTCTGTGTTTGGTTGCCACCTCGTCCAGGCTGTCTCTTGCCTTGTGCCCCAAGTCCCCTGGGACAGTCTCCACATTCCCTGCAACCTTATGTAGGATAAATAGTACAATACAGAAAATGGATGGATGGATGAGTACAACATACTTATATATAGATATTTGATATTTCCTTCTTATCTAATCTTCTTTGAACACCAGTTACTTTCTCCTTTGGATAAATCCTTTCAATTCAAACCTCAATATGCTGAACATCAGAGTTTAAAGTCTGTTAAATGGTGCTATAAAAGTCACTGCAGATAAAACAACTGCAGTCTGAATCTTATCACCCACACATAGAAAAAGTCATCGAAAAATCAATATGCTGTTAAAACCATATCAGTGGACAGAGAATAAGATTTTTCTATTAAGGATCAGAAGAATGGGAACGTAGCTTTAGGAAGGATGATGCTCATACCTCAAAACATACCAAAAATATAATACAGAGATATAATATAAGAATATGGGCATGTCGTTGAATCCATATGCAAGGAAAGCTCTGAATACTCAGGCCATGAAAAGAAAGTAGAAGTTAGTTGAAAAGCTTGTCATCATTAAGACAATATAGTATTGTATTATAAAATTAAAGAATATAATATTATACAGTAGGTCACATTAATAATTTTCTGTGGTGTGTATAATATATTCATCAGTGTATTCATTGATGAGTATTAACCTTAATAAAAATGTCATATAGTTTTCTTTTGCTAGGAGTAAGATTTCTCTTATAAAAACATATGATTTGAAATGAGAAAGAAATGATGAATATTATTTTAAACTAAATTAAAAATCAGAAATCTAAATACAAATGTAAAAAAGATAGATTTCATGGTGACGTGTCAAGGATTACCAGAGTAAAGCAGGTCAATTCAGATTGGTCCTCAAATTAAAAAAAATTCTGTTCTACTCTATTAGCAAGGCCAAATTGTAAATTGTAATTGTAAATGTAAATGTATTAAAAACACCAGAGGAAAAAAGAACTGGATTTAATGTGTATTTAATTTAAAAACCATTTATAAACAAAATTACTCATAATCATCTGATTATTAAATCACATCTCTCATGATATAAAATGATTAATTAATTTATTATTATATTGTTATACTTTTATTTTATTGAATATATTAAATATTGTAATTTATTATGTGTTATGCTCTTAAAGCTGCTTCAGACACACACACACACACACACACACACACACACACACACACACACACACACACATACACACACACACACTTTATTTTAAGCATGTGTATATTTTATTAGATAGATAGATAGATAGATAGATAGATAGATAGATAGATAGATAGATAGATAGATAGATAGATAGATAGATAGATAGATAGATAGATAGATAGATAGATAGATAGATAGTCATAATAATCTACTGATAAGAATAAAATGTCTTAAAGTTGCATTCGGTACTACATCAAGCCAAATTTCAAAAGTTAATAAAGTAATTGATCACACAATATTTAATATCCTATGAAAGCAGGTTCAGTGACATAACACTGTTTTTTTGTCCACTAGGTAGCGCTGCAGCTCTGTAAGCTCTGCTGTTCGCATAAGTCATGCTTAGAACAAACAGAAGTAAATTCATTCGAGATGAAAAAAGCAGTGAAATGTGATGTGGAACACATAATTGTTGGACAGTTTTATTATATTGCTGCATGAATTCAGTATCAACCACTAGTATAATAAAATATTTGTTTTTTAAATGCAACATAAAATTGAGTTCCAGGCAGCTTTGAAAAGAAATATGAGCATTATGTGAGGAATAACACACTCCAAACCATGCTGTTATATGAAAATAATGCACGCCAAGGGGTATGATGTGGCACAGCGTGCAAGCGGAGTGCCACTAAGAGTCCCCAGCTCTCACACCCCACCCCTATAAGCGTTATGCAATTATTTTTGTATAACAGCGTGGTCTGGGTGTGTTATTCCAATTAGATCACAATAATTTACAACACTTGTAATGTGTCGTTTATTAATGAACGAGATTTTAATGGCTTATAGTCTAACATAGATAGTCCCTGTTCTTTCCACTGATATAGCCCCAATAAACATTCACTCTCTCACTAGCCTTGAGAGCTCTGTAATTGTACCAAAAACCACCAAGTGTAAACTTCTGAACTTTGTCTATAAAAAGCTCTTTCACACACGACTCCTTCATTAATGTTAAAGAAATGTCTCCTTACAAGAAGACACAAAAAGTTGCTGTAACGTTTCTTCAAATAATGCACACATTCCGACCAATCAGATTCGAGCACACAAGCAGACTGTGGTATATGTAATAATATATAGCATAGATATCATGAATATATTTATTCATGTTCTGCCCATAAAAGTAGGAGAAACACAAAAAAAGTAGGAAAACATTCTCTATTTTTTATATATTGTTTTAATTAACAATGATTTTAACTTATGTTAGAAACTTTAGATCCATTTTTAAAGGCACAAACAGGAAAGCTGTTTAAGTGATGATACACACTGTTTACACACTACAACTGCTTCACCGTTTACTCCATCATAAACACAGATGTTCACAGTAAAATTTGTGTTTACATTTAAATTTAAAACAGAAGAAACCAATTTGCTAATTTTCCTCACTAGTTTTAAGACTAGTTTACGTTCAGCTTGGTGGCATATTTAAAGTTTACCGAAAATCCAACTGCTCTGTAAGTGACTAATATCAGTGAGAGGTACGCCTTTTTTTATTATTATATAAACTCTATTCTTGTAAAATACTTTAGATTAAAGTATGAACCTTTTGCACTGAGATACAATGAAAAGTTGTTTCAATTAAATTCTGACCAATCAGCATATTCTCTTAAACTCATGTTCAGATTCATTCAGATTATTCAAAACCTAACTACTCATTTCAGTAAAACCCACTCTTTTATTCTTTTATCATTTTCTTTAGGAAACACACGTCATTTTTCTACATTATTCGTTTGATTCTTGCCTCTCAGTTTGTTCTCTTTTTATTATTATTCTAAAATCATCCAATTATGACTTTCTATGCAGCCTTTTTATTGGCAATGTCTTTCAATTCATTACAGAGTAATGAACTGTTTAAACGATTCTCCATGTCTCTCATAAACACGGCTCTAAGAAAAAATTATATATTTCTAAAATAAAATAAAAAATAAAATAAAAAATTAGTAGTTGATAATTAAACTACTGGGATGGACCAAAAAGCTTCCTAAAGTTCTCAGCAGCTGCATTATTAAAGAAGATTAAATGAGTAGATCAGAGCGGTGGTGAAGACAAAGACCATAAATATCCATTTTTAATCTGCAATTATGACCTGCGATGTGTTACCGAGCCATCCTGGATGTCCATTACTTTGTGCCTCGAGTCCCATGGGATCTCTGTTCTCCTTGAAACTAGGATAAGCGGTAAGGAAAATGAATAATATCTGCAATATTTCTCATTAATGTCTAATTAGTTCCTTTCTTTTGGGGAGAAAAACATTAGATAAGTTAAATGATCTCATTTATCATGTCCTCAAGCTTTCAATGTGCCGGTGACATGTTTAGAGGTTGTCAGCACAAGCAGAGATAGAATCTACAGGGCATTTCACTGATCTGCTGCATACTATTCTAGAAAGAAATCAGCCCCAGCAGCAATCCTTCATCAATGCTTCATTTCTTTCTTCTAACAAACATTTTCCTTACCATCATAAATAACACTGGTGGTAGAAATGTACAGGTATAAATAAAAATGAAAATACAAATGAACACGATGTAAAACATCGCGTTCGATGTATAAGAAAAAGTATATATAATATTTTTTCGAATAAATATCTACATATTTTTCAATATTTTTTTTTAGATTATATAAAACGTGGACAGCGTACTGAATTCACAGACCTTTTCTTGGTCCCACCAATAACACTAACAGGACAAGATTATGCTTTGTAATTGTTTTAGTGTCCAAATGGCAGACTTTTTGATTACATCAAAGGAAATGATGTCAGAATAACAGCCTCTGTAATCCGACCTCCATGAAGCAAGGCGGTGTATAAAAACCACCTTCCTAATGACACACACATACACATACAGTATACACACACACACTCATACTGTATATACACACACATACACACACCACTCTGCATCTGCTCAAAACCAAGGTAGGAAGTTTATTTCCACTATTTATATTATTGCACTCTGTCTGAAAAAGAATATTAAAAATACTCTTAGTACAGTAAACGAGTCCTTCTGTATCTGTGTGGTTCTGATGGGTTCATTCAGTCATTTTTCTGCTATCATTTCAAGAGCGATAACACACTGGGCAGTGCCAGACAGATATAAAATGAAAGAGTAAAGCTATAATTAAAAATGAATGTGTAGATCTATAGTAAAATGTAGCTTTAAGAAAGCATACATGAGGATTCTGCTTGGCTAAACATCACTGTATTGCAAATCTGACAGTATCACATCTTATCAGCTTGGCTGAAAACGGCATACATGGTAGGAGCAGGCAAAAACTTTTATTTATTTATTTGTTTATTTGTTTGTTTGTTTGTTTGTTTTTAAATAACATCATCATGTTTATAGTTTGTTTTGCTTGGTGTTTTTAAAAGCTCAGAACTATAAGTACTAGTTACTTCATAAACTAAAAATACACACAATACTGAATTTAGTATTCACAATAGTCAAATATATGTATTTATTTTTATTCTACTTATTCTTCCCCAGCAGTCAATATTTTCCACACCTTATTTATTTTGTTTTTAATTCAGTCACTATTAAATTAAAAAGGTATAAAATGTCAATTAAATAAGAAATCGGTCAATAGGGATTTAATCAGATAATATAATCTGGATTTATAGACTTACTGACAAGATTATATTGAACTGATCATACAAATTGTGTGTGTGGTTTGTTTGTTTGTTTGTTTGTCTGTTTGTTTGTTTGTTTGTTTAATGTTTATTAATGGATAGTAATGTTCTGTTCATCTGTTGAAATCTCATGAGTAAAAAGTTTGTACAGTTATCCCTTAAATTTTTTACCAATCTGTATGAAAATATTTAATACTGATGACCAAAATGACAAAATATTAGCAATAGCAATATTCCTGTCAAGTTGTATGTAAAAGATTTAGGACTGTTATATGATAAATAAATAAATAAATAAATAAATAAATAAATAAATAAATAAATAAATAATCTTCGATTAAAAGAATGCTAATGCAAACACTGAAGTCTGAAATTATTTATTTCTAATGTATTTAATTGCATTATTTTTACTTAATTTGATATAGATATAAAAGAGACATGCTTCCCTGAGAATGACAAACAGTCCAGAGTCCAACAGCAAACAGGACAATGTTTTATATTAAAAAGATTTTCCTTAAAAAAACAACCTGTTTTGACAGACAGTGTACACACTGAAATTCAAATACAGTAGCTCATCGGCTAGTTCACCTCATGACACGTGTGTAACACACCCTCAGTATGAACTGCACATGATGGCAGTGAAATGAACCTGATTACTGATGAACACGTGATGTTTCAACGCTTCTGTGTTTTACAAACATGTCTTAATATTTGCATAAAGTGTATATAAGCACAGCCTTTAAAATCTAGCTCGGAAAAAATGCAATTTAAATTCCCTGTCATTTATCTTGATTGAAGTGATGGGATTCAAATTAATGAAATTTTTTGTGTAAATTTAGGAACGTTGTGTCCCTGTTGCTTTTGTATTGTTTACAGCTGAAAATAATACTATTACAGTGCTATATGTTTTTAAAACACAATGCTTTTCCTCCTTCCTTAAGTGTTGTTGTGATTACATTAATATAAAATTGTGTCATTGAAAGAATGATGTGAAATTTTTGGTTATATAACCTAAACTTCCATTATTGCTATAATACAGTACACATCAATGTATTTGTTATTTATGTATTATTTAACAGCATTAAAGTCTCAGACCCTACATTTTGCTTGTGAAACAAGACTAAAATTGGAAACTTGGAAAGTTTCTTTAGCTACCTAACTAGTCATTTAATTCCCAAATTTTATCTGTATAAAGATTTATTTTCGATTTATTTTCGATAAAAACAAAAAAGCAAATCATAACTTTATGTTTATGTACAATCAATTTAAGTTAGTTTATTTACTAAACAATCTCACATCAGTCTCACAACAACATTTTTCTTTCTGTAGTAAAAGCTCCAACATATAAACTTTAATCTGGTGAAGAAAATGATAATATTTGTAGATATATTTAAAGTGCAGGATTTTAAACAAAGCTGGTACTTTAAGTTTTCCAACAAAGGATCTTCTAAAACATAAGGACGTCTTGCTTTGCAGTTTCTCAGAATCGAGCAGTGATTTTGTTTGAAGAAGGAATGAAATAATAGAATTAAGCTATTACATATAGCTATATAACTATTTATAGGTGTTATGACATGAGTTAACAGGAACTTGTTTCTTTGACAGTATATACGGATTAAAAAGGATGATGTGAGATTGTTTAGTCAATAAAATAAATTAAATTGATTGCACATAGCTGTGATTTAAGAGGAAACAAAGACTTGGGCATATGCTGTTACAGGAAAATAAATCTCTGGTTGGTGGTTATATCGTGGCGCATCACACCACACTGTGATTTGTACTTCTTTACCTTAATGCTTAGATGCTTATTATTTTACCTGCATAACACTTTTTCTAATGAATGTTTTTAAGGATGGCTTATAGGCATCATTAACACATTTCTCTACTGAAATTTATACTGTATGTATTTATGTAGTATTCAAAGTGGTCCAAAGGTCTGAGACTGCTAGTTCTGCTTGGAATATTTTTTTAATTAAACACACATTTACATTACAAATTTAAGCAAAAGGAAGAATCATAGTTTAAGAATCATTTTTTAGTGATTCGTAACTTCATTTAGCTTTTTGCTGTAGTTTTCAATGTTCTGCTTTTTTTCTTTATTGAGAGTGTGCACTTGAGCTAACATCCACTCTATAAATTTAACCTAATAGGTATTTCGGCAGAAGAGTACTATAAATACCATATAACATACGATTAACCCAACCTTGGTTTTAATTATATTCCGACATCCGCTGAGTGCAAACACTTTCATGAGAACAATGGACATCATGGCAGGTGTTCGAGATAAACTGAAAAACTGAAATTACAATGTCAATATTAAAATCACAATGCAATCTGTTTAGCAAATTTTAATCAATTTTATGAGTTCATTCTGAGAGGCTGCTCAACAAGCAGCTTCATGACAAACATCAATACAGCATAAATGCACATGCGTTCCTCTTTCCATTTCTGTTTATTGCACTTGAAGCTCATGAAGCATCTTTATGTTTACTCATATAGGATGAAACTCTATTCAGCTCCCTCATAAACCCGTAGATGAATATAATATATACAAGAATAAGGCTGTTAGCTTAAAAAAAAACAAAGACTATCAGCTAGATTGTGTGTTGAACTCTGAACTGTATACACGGTGTGGTGTGTACAGTAGTGTATCATCTCATTACTTTTTGTTTGGTCACTTCTAAGCAACCAGATTAATTGCTTAATAATATATATATATATATATATATATATATATATATATATATATATATATATATATATATATATATATATCTGTGTATATATAATATTAAGCAATAAATCTGGTTGTTAGCAGTGATCAAACAAAAGTAATGAAATGACAGAATAAAATTAATAGATTATATTTACATGTATAAGTATAAATATTTTTGAGTATAAGTATATATAACTATATAAGTATACTTTTTAGTCTTTTAGCAGAATCCGTGGTGGTTCAGGCAGAACCTTGGAAGGATCCCATGCTCTCACAGAGCTGCTGTAAAACCCATGACTGATCAAAAGTTCAGATGATCCTCTTTGGTGACTCCAAACATTAGCCTTGTACAGTACAGTAGCTTCTCTGGTAAAAAAAAAAAACAACAAAAAAAACAAATGTTGCTTACTTGTACTTTTGGGGTTCAATGTGTACTCATTTTTAGCCAAAATTCAAATCATTAATAATTTATGTTGCTTCTATTTCTGTTCACAGGTTTTCATTGTGAATTTCTTTCTTTAGGAGAAACCCCAATGAAGCAAGATAACTCCTATAGCTGTGTGATAGATGAGATTGATTTGGCTAACATGGCTAATGTCAACGTGTTTGAAGTGAGTTCTGAAGTGTGTGTGTGTGTGTGTGTGTGTGTGTGTGTGTGTGTGTGTGTGTGTGTGTGTGTGTGTGTGTGTGTGTGTGTGTGTGTGTGTGTGTGTGTGTGTGTGTGTGTGTGCTGGGGAGGAGGATGGTTGTGTGTGTTTGGTTGGTTGGATGTGTGTTTAAAATAAGGTGAAGAGAAAAAAAAACATTTACAGAACATCCCAGCTGATATTACCTCAGTGTGTATCATGTTTCTGTGTGTATGTTAGAGCCCTCTGCTCAGATTTCACCTATTAATCACCTCATGGTAATACTTTTTGACAGCTGGAGTAGGATGTAGACGTGGATGTAAAGCTAACATGTAGGTTATGGCAGATCCTAACATCCACCTTTATCTTAGTGGGTGGTTCAAGGCGATTTTTCTGCACTGGATTACCTGAGCAGGAAGAGTCCGACTCACCTAAGTTCTAAAGATGAAAATGGAGCACGACCGATCCACTACGCTGCTGCTAGTGGACACGTGGACATTATTCGGCTTATTGTATCCATGACAGGACCTGAGGGTGAGTTCTAAACCTCTCCCTACTTGTTAATGCCCAACACTCTATAGGCAGCACTGTAATACAGACCACATTTGAGCAAAGAGCTTTAATGTAAAAGGGGAAACTAGATATGACTAGATATAATAGGTTAAATACCACTCAGATGTTGTACTCTGTACTCTGTAACATAATCAGTTCAACGTCAAAATCATCCAAATGATTCCTTTCTATAGGTCACTGAAAAATCATCACAAATGAATCATTATCATCAGTCATGAATGTGATTTTGAAATTTGTATACTGTGTGTGTATTTGTGAGAGATTAAGATTACAGTAATGCACACAATCACTTTTTACATCAGTGATGATGAGAAAAGCATCTCAGGACTGCAATTTGTTATATTCCTATTTATTTAATGGGTTGAGTAGCCAAAAACAGGAAATCTTGATTACTGTAGAAATTGGTCTCAAAAGCATGTGTCCATGGACCCAAAATGCCTTGTGTCAACAGTTTGAGCTAGTATTGGTAGTATAAGAGCTTGAGAAATGGGTTTTTGAGCATTGTTTGAACATCACAGACTTTCAGAGTATCGTTGACAAGCCTATGATTCCCCTCGTGACCTCAATTTGCCGTCCTAATGCATACTTCCTTTCATGATAGTGCATTATATCACAATGTCATAATGTCATCTCAAAATGGTACTAATATTACTGAAGAACTGATATCACTGCAACTTTAATGGCTTCTCCATGACCAGATCCAATAGGAAAAAAATACATTGGAGTGCATTTAGGATGTGGTACAACTGTAGATTCAAATATGCAGCAATTATGTGTTACCAGAATCTCAAATGAATTCTTCAGACATCATGCGGAATCTTATGGCTACACACATTCATGAAAAAAAAAATGAAAATAAAGGAAGAAACACAGGTGTGTTATGGATGTATTAACAGCTCTGAGATGGTCTATTATAGCATAATGTACATTAGTTATCTGGCCCAGTTTCCCAGATTGCTTCAGTGCTTGTCCACTTAATAGTGAACATTAAGAAACCCATTAGCATCGTCTGAACTGGCCATTAAAGCAACATTTTCTCATTAAAAAGTAATGTAAGAACATGAAATGGAAAGAAATTAAAAAAAAAAAAATTAAAAAGCATTTAAGCAGGAAGAGGAACAAGTTTGTGACAAAACTCTTTTTGAAATATCTTCATATAACTTGTTTTCCCAGATTTTTGTCTTTGTTTGTTTGTTTGTTTGTTTGTTTGTTTGTTTGTTTGTTTGTTTCACTCTGAGCACCTCAGAGCTCTGTAGCACATACAGAAGTGTAATAAACATGTTAATATCAGGTATAGTATTTTGTGTTGCACAGAGCTGGATGCTCAGGATGCAGAAGGCCAAACTCCTCTACATTTTGCTGTGGAGAAAAACCAGGAGTCAAGCTGCTCAGTGTTGCTAGACATGGGCGCCAATCCGAACACCCTAAACACAGCCATGATGGCACCGATTCACTTGGCAATCTGCAAAGAATACAATCCCCTAGTACAGGTGAGTTTTGTTATATGGTACAGAAAAGTCACTCAAACGCAATCGCTTGCTATATGATAGTCACATAAACTCCATCACCTTGTACATGAGAGTCAAACTAACTCAGGTTCCTGGAACAGAGTCTCTCATAGTCACATACCTGGTAAAGGTGAGTCACAAACTCTTCATTACCAGATGCAGATGAGTCAAACAACCTCAAAATACCTGATGTAAAATGGCTTTTGGCAAATGACCTATGTTCACCTCATGCAACATTACAACTAATTATACAACTGAGCAGCTGTGGGTTAAGGGCCTTGCTCAAAGACCCAACAGTGGCCATTCATCAGCTGATACAGCAGAGTCAAACAAATCAATTTACCTGATACAGATCAGTCACACATAATTATTTGGTAAAAGTCAATCAGTTACACAGATTTATTTACCTGGTACAGCTCAGTTATACCGCCTTAGTTACCTGTTACAGGTGAGCTACATCATTCACTTAGGCACATGATACAGGTGATTTACATCCACTCAGTCATACAGTACAGGTGAGTTAGACCCATGTAGTTACCTGGTATAGGTGAGTTACACATATTCAGTTACCTGTTACATGTGAGCTACATCCACTCAGTCATACAGTACAGGTGAGTTAGACCCATGTAGTTACCTGGTATAGGTGAGTTACACATATTCAGCTACCTGGTATAGGTGAGTTACACATATTCAGCTACCTGGTATAGGTGAGTTACACATATTCATTTACCTGGTATAGGTGAGTTACACATATTCATCTACCTGGTATAGGTGAGTTACACATATTCATTTACCTGGTATAGGTGAGTTACACATATTCATTTACCTGGTATAGGTGAGTTACACATATTCATCTACCTGGTATAGGTGAGTTACACATATTCATTTACCTGGTATAGGTGAGTTACACATATTCATTTACCTGGTATAGGTGAGTTACACATATTCATTTACCTGGTATAGGTGAGTTACACATATTCATTTACCTGGTATAGGTGAGTTACACATATTCAGCTACCTGGTATAGGTGAGTTACGCATATTCATTTACCTGGTACAGTTGAGTCACACACACAGTTACCTGGTACAGGTGAGTCACACGCACAGTTACCTGGTATAGGTGAGTTACACATATTCAGTTACCTGGTATAGGGGAGTTACACATATTCAGCTACCTGGTATATAGGTGAGTTACACATATTCAGCTACCTGGTATAGGTGAGTTACACATATTCAGCTACCTGGTATAGGTGAGTTACACATATTCATTTACCTGGTACAGGTGAGTCACACCCACAGTTACCTGGTACAGTTGAGTCACACCCACAGTTACCTGGTACAGGTGAGTCACACCCACAGTTACCTGGTACAGGTGAGTCACACCCACAGTTACCTGGTACAGTTGAGTCACACCCACAGTTACCTGTTACAAGTAAGTTACATCCACTCTGGTACAGGTGAGTTACACCCACCCAGTTACCCATTACAGAGGAGTTGCATCCAGACAATCGTTTGGTATAGATGAGTTAGACCCATGTAGTTACCTGGTACAGGTGACTTACACATATTCAATTACCTAATGCAGCTGAATCACACACACACTTCATGTTTATTTAGGTTCTCCTGTCCTGCAGTCGGACCGAGGTGAATCTGGAGGGAGATTTGGGAAACACACCTGTGATGCTTGCATGCTCTTACAATAACTGTGAAGCTCTTCACACACTTGTGAGTATAACTGAAGTATTCTTTGAGGATAAAAGGAAGAACACAAAATTTCCTTAATGTACTAGATCCACCAATATCTGTTAGGTTTGCTTCTTCAGTTTTGCACTTCAGCTACAAGGGCACAATAAATAATAAGTGAAGCTTATAGCATCATGTAAACCAAATACTTAAATCACTGCAGATAAGATCTTTGTTAGTTGTTCATTTTTTAAAAAACATTTGCTTTATGATTTTTGACATGTTTGTCTACAAATATGAACAAAAGAACTATTTGCAAAATTTAATGGTGAAATTGATGTCAAAATTCATAATTATGTCAATAAAAGGATTAATTAATTAATTCTAATCAAAATATTTCTAACGTGATGTCAAAATTCATAATTATGTCAATAAAAGGATTAATTAATTAATTCTATTTTTTTTTATTTAAAATCTTTTTGTGAAAAAATGTTAAGTCAGATCGTCATGTATGTAGAAGAGGGCAGAAGAGGGTATGTAGAAGTGGTTGGTAGCTGTTGATTAATAGCAAGGAGTTAGCTAGTACTCTTAATATGCTACATGTAAACATTATTAAGTCTAGTGTAGCTCTAGTGCAAATTTAAGAGAGGTATTTGTGGAAATTATGTATGTACATTAATTTCTGACTTTCTCCAAGCTGCTATTTGTTTTACTTTCCAGTTTAAATATGGAGCAAAGCTGTGTCATCAGAACAAGCTGGGGCATTTTGCGATACACACAGTGGCTTTTTCTGGAGCTAAAGAAGCAATGGAGGTGATCCTGCAAAAAGGTAAGCATCTTGGATTAAATTTATTATGGCTCTGTCCATATGCGTGCTGTACACTACTTGGATACAAAATATTAAAGTCTTGTGGTTGTAATTCATTGCTATCGCAACTGGTACAGTATGTATAGAGATGAATGAATATTTTTGGAAACCCTTAATTGTGTAGTCATGGAGAGAAACCTGTGCAATGTGAGCTGAAAATCTGCTGCTTTAGAACAGTGTACAAAGATACAAACTATTTAGTGAGGTCTGTGTGTGTGTGTGTGTGTGTGTGTGTGTGTGTGTGTGTGTGTGTGTGTGTGTGTGTGTGTGTGTGTGTGTGTGTGAGTGTGAGTGTGTGTGATGGGACACTTGCACGGTGAATTGATCATATCGTTTGAACTAAAACAATAAAAATGCATCATTGCAAGTCAGAGATTTGCTGTATTTCAAACATTGGCTCCATGACTCTAATTTGCAGCTCGAGGCGAATGTAAATTATTTGATTTGCACTGATTTACATTTGTTTACATGTCTGCATGTGCAGACGAGCTATCTAAATTAAACAACACAACAGAAATAAGCAAAACTCATCTTCAGTCATGACATGGTTTACATGAGTCATGACTGTGCAAATTTGAGGACAATACCCTAAACAAATCCCCATTTCATGCTTTACATAGATAAAAGGCCATGTCAGGCCATGCATTTCCTGATAGCTTTACTGTATACGAATGCATGGATTCAATGTTATTGAATAAGGCAGAGGTTCCTAATGTGCGGTCCAGGTAACCCCAAGAGGTCTGTGAAACAAAGTTAAGGGGCTTCCATTCTTTTGTTTTGTCATTACAGTAAATTGTAAATCATAACCAACATTATCAAAGTTAAAACCCTGGAAAGAAGGAATATACTTTTAACTTATTTATATTTTATACAATTAAACTTTTTTCATTTTTAATTGCCTCTCTCTCTGTTCCAGGAGAGGACCTGGGCATTTCCACCCTCACACACATTAATTATTTGGATAAATCAAAGAGCAGCCCGCTTCATCTAGCCGTACGAGGTGGAAATACAGAAGTGATCAAACTTTGCATCGCTAAAGGTGCGAAAGTGGACCAGCAACAGGTAAAGAAACTTTATACTTTTTATGTATATGTTTAAAATGCATAGTCATAGGCAGCATTAATTACATGCTATATAATAGTAAGAAATATTGTGTGTGTGTGTGTGTGTGTTTTACAGTGTGACAAGTCCACAGCGCTGCACTTTGCCTGCACACAGGGAGCGATGGAAGCTGTTAAAGCGATGCTTCTTCCTTATGACAAAAGAATGGATGAAATCATTAACATTAGAGACGCAGCCAATCAGGCGCCGTTACACAGGTCAGTCTATAACAGACTCACGGCCTGCTCAGTATAGCGCACAATTGTGCAGTTTTGCCAAATAATCTCTAAAAAACTTATACCCATGAACTCCCACAATGCACTGCCATACATCAACATCCAAATGATTTATGCTACACAAAGATACACCCCTTAGAGCCACATACAAGCAGCTGCATGTGCACTATAATTATAAATGCTCTGAATATAATGTAGGGGGCCACGGTGGCTTAGTGGTTAGCACGTTTGCCTCACACCTTCAGGGTTGGGGGTTCGATTCCCGCCTCCGCCTTGTGTGTGTGGAGTTTGCATGTTCTCCTCCGGGCTTCCTCCGGGTACTCCGGTTTCCTCCCCCGGTCCAAAGACATGCATGGAAGGTTGATTGGGATCTCTGGAAAATTGTCTGTAGTGTGTGAGTGTGTGAGTGAATGAGAGTGTGTGTGTGCCCTGCGATGGGTTGGCACTCGGTCCAGGGTGTATCCTGCCTTGATGCCCAAAGACACCTGAGATACGCACAGGCTCCCCGTGACCCGAGAAGTTCTTATAAGCGATAGAAAATGAATGAATGAATGAATGAATATAATGGAGCATCGTTTCAACTCGTTTTATTGTCTCAATAATATTTAAAACAGTTATTACTGATAGGGTCCTACCAGTTAGAGAAATTCAATTACAGGTTGTTGTTTTTTTTTATCTCCAACCAACATTCAACTGATTAAGCATATTGATTGAGGGAAATAAAACTTTAATTAATTTAGTAAATGTTTTATTATTTATTTGCCTTGCTGTGATTACAGAGCCACGTTATTCGATCACGTGGAACTGGCTAAATATCTCGTCTCCAAGGTGAAGAAGAATCATTTTCATGTTTATTCTTATTACATGATTAAATTTTGCAGTACACTCACTTCACTACCGTACAGTGCAATACAGCGTCGGTTGTATTTGTTATTTTTTCTGCAGGGAGCGGACATCAATTGCGTGGACTGTAAGGGCTTTACCCCTTTACTCCTGGCTACAACAAGCAGCGCATGGAAAACTGTTTCATTCTTACTATCTAAAGGTACGTTTAGTTCATGATTATATATTAAAATTATATATTTACAACATATAAATTCCTTTGTCATGTCACAAATCACGGTGCCGGTTAATGTTGGTGATGAAATGAGATACTCACAGATTTAAGAAATTCTATTTTTACCTAGCTACTAAGGGAAATAGATAAATTTATAGAAAGAAAAAAAACCTATTTTTTTCAACACAAATGGAATCATCTAACCTCTATCCTAAGAGTAAATGGTGATATCTAACCTATTTCTGCTCTCTGTGAAGTGTTTGTTCATAAGCAGCTATAATTAATAAAGCTATAATTAATAAAATCTTGAATTGAATTGAATTGAAACTTGAATTGAACCTTTGTGACGGACCAAAAACGAAACAACAGCAAGAAGCAGAGCAGTGCTAATCTTACTTGCTTGATATTGCTTAAATCACACAACCATTATGAAAAGATATCAAGAAAAACAGCATCAATGTGTTTTTTTGTTTTTTTTTTACTTGCAGATGCAGATTTTAGAATTAAAGACCAAACTGGACGGAACTTCCTCCATCTTGCCATCTTCCAACCGAAAGGATTGAAAAATCTTCCTGAACATATCCTACAGGTAGAACATGAATCTAAACTAGATAGATAGATAGATAGATAGATAGATAGATAGATAGATAGATAGATAGATAGATAGATAGATAGATAGATAGATAGATAGATAGATAGATAGATAGATAGATAGATAGATAGAGTGTGGTTGTTCTAGAGTGACATGTAAAGTTTATTAGTCTTGCATTAGTTATTTTTATTCCACTCCAGAATAAAGAAGTGTGGGAGCTGATGAGCGATGAGGACTTTGAAGGCTGCACTCCTCTACACTACGCCTGCAAACTCGGCATCCACGACTCTGTTAAAAACATGCTGGGGTTTGAAATCTCCTTGGGACGCAAGTCGAAGGAGAAAAAATCTGCGCTTCATTTTGCTGCAGAGTGAGACACACATCCCACATTCATGATATATTAGAAATTTTAACAAAATAATAAACATAATAATATAAAAAAAAATGCAGCCTCGGAAAACTTAACCATAGAAGCAGCAGAAAGTTTCTTGCTTTGTTACTCATTTACAGATACGGACGAATAAACACGTGTCTCAGGCTTTTGGAGACGATCAGAGACTCGCGTTTGCTAAACGAAGGAGATGAGAATGGACTGACGCCGCTCCACCTGGCCTCTAGAGGGGGCCACATTAAGGTGGTGGATCTGCTGCTCAGGAGGGGAGCACTGTTCCAGAGGTACACCATCCTGATATGATGTTTAAAGAATGATGTTCTCACCTTTGTACATTAATTGGCATAAAAAATGTTAAAAAAAAAATAATTCAGTTCCAGAAACTTCTAACCTTAATCCAGACAGCAGAATCTGTCCCTAGCTTCAAAACATGGCTAAAGACATGGCTCATTTGTCACAGGTCTTTGTGGACAAAAGCATTTGATTAACAAGTAAACAAACATTGTTTATTTTTAACCCATTAGAATTATGATGAACATAGTCCTACAAACAGCATTGTGTTTGATTCCATGCTAATACGCTAATAACAAGCATGTTAGCTTGATGATGTATTTTGATGCTGGGTTTGATCACATAGAGTACTGGTTATCAGGTTGTGACTGGAATGTTCCTCACAGAGTTAGAAGCTACTTTGTCATGAAGATGTTGGCAGCGTTGGATGCAAATGCAGATTTACAGATGAAGCGCGCAAAAAATAAAATTAGCCAAGAATCAAATAACAATGAACAAGACTATCTGCAACAAAGTAAATCAGGATGCAGTGAGACACAGGCAATAGTATTTAGGACGTTTGATATGCTGAGGATGATGGGAAATGTGGTTCAGTGCACTTTGGGTGCTACCATGACAACATTAAATTTACGGTCCTTGAAAGAACGATGATTTAAAACGATTTTCAAAAATGTTTTTAAAAATATAATCTAATAGAAAGACATTTTAGTTTAATGAATGATGGGATTAATATTGTTAATAATATGAATAATATTTATATTAGTTTTACATGTTTTATATATTACATACATATATTTATTATTTACTGAAATGTAATGACTTTCATATTCAGATTAAATTTGTATGTTTGTGCTTTTGGGAAAATCTCCTGTACTTGCTTTTAAATTTCTAGCTGTTGTAGATTTATTGCATGAATAAGAGATTAATTAATTGATTAAAAGATTAAAAGAATTAAAGATTAAAATGATTTAAAAAAAAGACAGAAATAAATGTAATCATAGAAGGAGAGTTTATTGGCGTAACGTTTTAATTTTTGTTAGGAGTTCTCTCACTTTGTGTGTTATTGTGCAGCGATTATAAAGGCTGGTCGTGTTTACATCACGCTGCGGCTGAAGGATACACGCAAACCATGAACGTCCTTCTGGCAGCCAACGTCAAACTGCTGGATAACACGGATGAAGACGGGGTATGAAGTTATAAAAATTTGAATAATGTTCTCTCCATACTGTAATTGTAGTGTTTAGCCAACTGCTGAGAATGAATTATATTTTATTTATTAATCCTTGGTCAAACTTTGGTCACAAACACATCAGCAAACTTTAGGGTAACTTTTTCTACTGTTGTTTGATTTTTGACCAAACTGCTCCTGAGCAGAACACAGCTTTGCACCTTGCCGCACGTGAAGGTCACGTCGCAGCTGTAAAGCTCTTGCTGAACCTAGGAGCTGAAATCCTGCTCAATAATAATCACGCCTCATTCTTCCATGAAGCTGTGCGCAGTGGGAAGAAAGATGTCACTAACGCCGCTATTGACAATGAGAGGTAAAAGAATGAAAAATGTGCTCGCACACACACATACACACACACACACGTACACACAAAATATTTCGTGTTGACAAAACAAAGACAAACAATGTATTGTGCTTGTGTTTGTTATATATAGTGTGTGTATATATATATATATGTGTGTGTGTTTGTGTGTGTGTGTGTGTGTGTATATATTTGTATTATATGTATATTTTATGATATTATATTCTGTATTATACTGTAATTTTGCACTTCACCGTCTTGAGGCTGTATTCAGAGTGTAAATTGTAGAAATTCTTATTTTTGTTTGTAATTAAAAATAAATAAACAAACAAACAAATAAATAAACAAACAAATAAATAAGCATGTAAGTAAGTAAGTAAATAAATAAATAAATAAATAAATAAATAAATAAATAAATGTCAATTGAGGACAATTGTAGATGCTTCAGGGGTTTCCTACAGGTATTTCGGTTTCCTCCCCCAGTCCTACCTACATGCAGTGTAGATAATTCGCATCTTTAAATTGTCCGTAGTGTGTGTGATGTGCCCTGCAGAATCCAGGATGTTGGTCCAGTGTCCCCCACATTATGCCCTGAATTCCCTGTCATAGACTTCACGTTCCCTGAGATCCCGTGTAGGTTAAGCAATACACAAAACAGACGGATGGATAGTATAATACAGTCTTTCTTGTTTAAAATACAATTTTCTAAATGTTTGGTGTCTAGACATCTTTGAAAACCCTTGTTTCAGACAAATCTGGCAATATCATTGTCATGACCTCAACAGATATACAAATATTTCTTTAACCAGCTGAGCTACATGAGTCTGAACACGAGTAACTTTCCCAGCGTTAATCTTGTTCTAACATCTGGATCTAATGGACTGGCTCTGAAAACAACCTTTAAATATTTTGTACTGTGGTTTTGATGGATATATTTAATTTGACTTAAAGCTTCTTTTTTTTTTAAATGTGCTTTAAAAACAAAATTTACTCAATTAAAAAATGACCTTATCCAATGTTACCTTATCTAAAGGATGATTTTGTTAATGACTTGACTGTATGTCAATGGCAGGTTACCAGAAATAATAGCTATGTTTAAACTGGGCTACACTAACTGCCCTGTGCTGGATTTAATCGAGGTTCTACCTGAATCGACAAAGGTATGTGTGTGATTATTTTTTTTCTTTTTTAAAACATTCGAGTCCACATTTGAGAACTGGATTTCGTTGACCAGTCAGTACAGAGATTCAGAGGCAACAGGATGTATCCACATTATCTAGATTAGTCAGAGAATCCCAGTCTCTTATTATTTTTCCCGTTAGTGTTTTATCTGATATAATTATGTGTGCAGAGTTCAGGCAAGAAGAGGATGCAAATGCAGGTGTACACAGTAATCCAGTTAATTTAAAAAAAAAAAAAAAAAAGGATGCTGGATGAGGATGCGTGTGGATATTAGAAAGGCGACTATGACCTCTGCTGGAGAAAAAAGAGGTCTAGCTGTGACTATATGAAACCTTATGAGATCTTAAGCCTGTATATGAATACAATAACTCATATGTTGATACGAGTATGAATATATTATTGAGAAAAAAGCAAAGTGTGTGCAATCAGTGTGAAGTTATAGTGTATTTTGTGCAAAAAAAAATCAAAAGTGAGTTGTGCAAAAGTCCGTCCGGTTGAGGTAGTGCGAGTTATGTGATGAGTCCAGGAGAGTCCAAAATCTCTAGATGTTCTAGTATATACAGTTTGTTTAGTGTTCCCATTTCCTCCACCAGACATTAGCTAAATCTGCTGATTTTTGTCGACCGCAAATCAGTCAGAAGACTGTTACAAATAGTAATTGATGACATAAAATCTGATGTCAGTACTGCGCTTAGACAACTAGAGTTGAAACTATAAGAGAAAGAACTGTTTCATTTCTTTTGTTCCATGCAGCATCTTCTGGATCTGTGTATGACTGAATCTGAGCATGACCCAAACAGCATTGACTATCGTGTATGTATTAGAAGTACTTTAAACTATATATATACTGTACATATCGATAACTTCATACCCCGTCTGTGTTGTATGGAAGTGTTTATAATATAAAGTTTATAGTATGCAGCTCACAATGTGTGAATAGTTCAGATAAAGAGGAAAAGAAATCAGCCAACAATCATCAGCAATTCTACAATACTGTAGTATATACTATAATAATACAGCTGCATTATCTAAATATTAGCATTATTATTATCACATTACTAGCATTGTATTCTTTGCATTAGTGTTAATATTAGTTTTGGGTTCATTTTCTATAGCATCAATTATATTATAAGCTGTTCACATGTAAGATAAACACCTCCTGTTTGCAGATCACATACAATTTCCGGTGGCTTCAGGCTCCACTGAATATACAGAAAACACAAACGGACAAAGCTGTATATATTCAGCCTCTCGCAGCTCTTAATGTGAGTAAAGAGTTTATTAATTATCGCTGTCACTGACTTCTCACATACCCTAGATCTATTATAACCTAGATGTCAGTAAATAGCACATTGCTAATTAACTGATTGTTTAAACAAGACAAGATTCAGGATATAATTTGTTACATACATGGTTGTACACTTGGAGTAAAATGTAAACTTGCTACAACGTAAAGCGTGCATATAAATAATTCATTCACAAAAAGGTCAATTAAAATAAAAAAAGAAGAAATATGAAATATGAGTATAAAAAAAATTGCCAATTGATGTGTACTTATTGTATGCTAGATGTAGTAAAATAATTAATCTGTAGTACAGATTATAAAAACAGTACAAAAAGGACTCCTTTATGGACTACTCAGAGATCTGTAAGGTGGATATACTGTATCTGCACCGAGGAGACTGAGGAGTTTTAGCCCATCAGACCACAGAAGCATTTACAACAGGCTAAACAGACACCATCACTAACATGGGTGAAGTCCTTACTGATTGTAACCAGCTCTGAAACTATATCTCTTGGGGTAAAACTCCTAATAATTACACAATTGCCAGACAGTATATTTATAATCACAACCTCCAGTGTCACCCAAATGAGGATGAGGTTCTCTTTTGAGTCTTGTTCCTCTCAAGGTTTCTCTCAAGGAGTTTTTCCTCACCACAGTCACGCCAGGCTTGCTTATTTGCAATAAATACAAACACATTTAAATATCAGTCTAATATCAGTCTTGAACTTTTGTATTATATTAATCTTCATATAATATAATTTATGTTTCTTCTGTTCTGTAAAGCTGCTTTGAGACAATGTCTTTTCTACTGAGACATATAGAAATGAATGAAATACAATACAAGAAATAGAATTTGTAATAATTTTGGTACATTTGTGATAGCATTCATACCGCATCTGTTTTATGTTCAAGGTAATAAATGACAAAGATGAATAATAATTGGAGAATTATAATTGTCCTTCAAATAATGTTGACTATCGTGATGATCATTTCTGTAAATATTCGTATTCTGTCATAATGTGTTTGTGTGTTGTGTTGTCTTGTGTTGTGTTGTGCAGGCGATGGTTCAGTACAACCGGCTTGAGCTGCTCACACACCCTGTGTGTCAGAAATATTTAGAGATGAAATGGTAGGCTAACAGCCTTTCAGCCTTAGTGAGATGTATCTATTTTATAATTCTTATAAAATAACAGTATTTACAGTTTCCCATAAGTAACCATATTTTCCTTTATTTTGAAAGATTGGTTTAATTGAAATTTTATATTATTAAATTATTTTGACTAAATATAGAAATTCTATTAAAGCTGATTTTTTTTTGTATGCAATTTAGAACTTTTATTTTTTGGTATCCAAATTTTTGTTTGTTTGTTTGTTTGTTTATAATTTTCATTTTTCCGCTCTTTAATGATCGTTCTTAGACTTTAATTAACAAACCTCATATAGTTACAAAATAAGCTTTTATAATGAATTTTTTGAACATTTTTAAACAACCGCTGTAATTTCACCTCTCATAATCTCTAGCTTCTCTCACTGCTACTGTAAACATACATACTGTAAATACTGCAATAAACACTGCTGGAATATAGTCATCTTTCCCCTTCTTCTTCTGACCTGTGTGTATGTAGGACTACATTTACATGACATTTATCTATCTGATTTGCTCAGCTGAATTCAGTTAGAGCTAACGGAGATCTTATCCTTCAAAATTGGGGTTATGCTCCTCACATTCGTTTCCACCTTGGTGAGTGTTTTCTTGTCAGAGACTGATACAAAGCCCTGTTACATCCAGAAGGTTCAAGTCGGTTTCACGCTACCTCTCACCATTTGGTAAAAAGTGCAGTACAACATAGGCATTTAGCAGACTCCCTTATCCAGAGTGACTTACAATTCATTTCAATTTAACTGAGGATTAAGGGCCTTGCTCAGTGGCCCAGCAGTTGCAGCCTGGTGAGCCTGGGTTTCAAACTCATGACCTAACAATTAGTAGTCCAACACTAGGCTACCACATCTCGAGTACAAAGCATTCTATCAAACCTTGATCGAATTTTTTTTTTGTCCCAACTGAGTTCCTAAGGTTCGTCATCAGATGTTTTTTTTTCATCAAATGTAGGACATATGAACCAGCACAGGACTGGTTCATATGTCCTACATTTTGTGTTCATGTTCCAATCAAGCAAAAATACAGATCATTTTACCTAGGATTAGCCTTTCTAGGAAGGCATTCCGATTCTGCCTTTGATATCACCTTAGCTGCAGGGGTGTTTCAAGATATTGGTTAGTGGATGACTGTAATGGATGGTATTGGCTTTCTGGAGATGCAGTACAATAGTAACTAAAGGTGTTCAGCAGGGAGTAACCATGGCCTTCCTTAGAGCTGAGCAGAAGTGTGCCACAGGGGCATGTGAGAAGAGGAGATGTATGTCCCCAGTGCAAGGGCAGAACAGACCAACTGGAATTGTAGGACTGCTAGACAGGGGCAAGTTCCTGTCAATGGCATGTCCCTAGTTCCTGTCCATGCCATGTCCCTAGGGCTCAAAAGGATTTTTTGCAGTCTTTATAAACAAGGCAAGGTACCTCCACCCATCATGGTCAGCCTTTGGAGCCTGACGTGACCCTTAACATTCCTCCTTTGAGCCTGTACAGGCTATTGACTTAGACAATCGTCCTTGTCTACAGTGAGCTTTGCTCCCTGGGTGATGGACTTCCCCTGGGTGCCCTAAAAGCAACCATTCATGGGTTTTGTTTAAAAGTGTGCCTCTAGGATGTCTGTGCTGCTGCTACTTGAGCATCACCATGTGCTTGCTCCAGGTTCCTTGCCTCTCTCTATGGTGTCTGTGGAGGTCATGTCTGGGCACCTTTCTGCACAGAGTCCTGTTATTCATGACACTATTTTCAAGTTATACCTTCATAACAGCTCAGGCATAAGATTCCAAGGAAAGATGACTGTATTCCAAACATTTTTGTCTTACGTCACATATTTTCATCATCTTGCTTCTTTATTACAGTAGCAGTAATGCCAAATACCACATTAGCACTGTAGTATATTTGAATATATACTAATTTTAGTGTTTTTATTTTGTTTGTATTACAAAACATCTCTGTTTTCTCTCACAGGAAAGCGTACGGAAGTAAAGCTCATTTACTCAACCTTGCCGTGTATCTGTTAGGCCTTTTACCCCTCACATATCTCGTCATGAACTTGAAACCTACACAAATTAGCACAACGAATGGCACAACTTTCATCATGGAGAACATGTCCTTCCACAATGTATGCTAATCTTTAATGTTTGCTAGAGAAGCTCATAATATGATTTGCTTCACTATCATAGAGAAACATTAGAAGCAGTTACTTATGATGGTGTACTATAATGTAGCTGCTAATGGGAGATACAAATAACACAACCGACTCTCTCTTCCTCTCTCTGGATCTCAGCAAAGCTATATAATTTCAGTGTCCATGCTGATGGTCCTCGTCATGAACATTTATGCCATTTGCAAAGAGGTGATACAAATGGCACAACAGGTAACTCATTGTTTTACATAGTGTTTTACATTCAGTTAGCAAGAATAATGTATAACAGTGTAAATTTGCTGTCCGGTCAAAATAACTCAACACAGCCATTAATGTCTAAACCGCTGGCCACAAATGTGAGTACACCCCTAAGTGAAAATGTCCAAATTTACATTGTAAGCACAGTGTCATTTCTTCAGTGTTGTCATGAAAAGATATAATAAAATATTTACAAAAATGTAAGGGGTGTACTAACTTCTGTGAGATACTGTATGTGTATTTTGATGGGAAACGTTTTCACATATCTTGGCAGCACTTATAAGTCAGCACCTGCTATAACTCAATTTTACAGACAGCCTGTCAGATATTCAGTCAGATGAAGGTGCTAAAGCCAATATACACTTTAAAGTAGGAAGTAAAATAATACATTAATGGTGTTAGAAATTGTTTCTTTCCATAAAATATTAATTTATTTGTACTCATTTTGTCCCAAAAGCGAATGAGTTACTTTTTGGACAGCTCAAACATATCGGATTGGGCGACAGCCATTTCCTCTATTGCCTTTGTTACTCCGATGTTCTTCGATGTGAAAGGGACTCTGCCGTGGCAGGCTGGAGCTTTGGCGATTTTATTTGCTTGGATCAACTTCCTTCTATACTTCCAGAGGTAAAAAAAAAAAAACGCCATGTGAAACTAGCAACTATTCTGTCAATTGAGAGTGAAGTTTTGAATTTTTTTTTACTCCCACCCTTCACTATAGACCCACCCCTGACTATAACCCCACTCTTCATTATAACCCCAACCTTCACTATAGCCCCACCCCTGACTATAACTCCAACCTTCACTATAACCCCAGCCTTCACTAAAACCCTAGCATTTACTATTACCCCACCCTTCACTATAACCCCAGCCTTCACTATAACCCCAATGCTCAATATAGCCCTTCAATATAACCACTATAACTCAGTATATCCCCAGGGCTTAGTATAACCCCACTCTTCACTATAACCCCACCCTTCACTATAATCCCAGTGCTCAATAAAATTCCACCCTTCACTGTAACCCCACCCCTCACTATAACCCCACCCTTCACTGTACAGTAACTCCACTCTTTACTATAACCCCACCCCTCAATATAACCCCACCCCTTACTATAACCCCACCCTTCACACTAACATCATGATGATTTGCACTTGCCTTAAAACGAATTGATCTTATTTATCTAATGCAACTACTAGAACTCTGTCGTTGTTATTGTTGTTATTCCTAGTTGGAGGTTGAATATTCACCATAATTCCTGGATGTAATCATTTTGTTATTCACACTAACTTAAGAGGACTGTTCTTATTCTGTTACAGCCTGAGAAGTGTATTCTTGTGACAGTGTGTTAAAATGTGCTCCTTAAACTCTTACAGGTTTGAGCGCTTTGGTATTTATGTTATAATGTTTGGAGAAATCACAAAGACGCTTGTGAGTGTCCTCGTCCTTTTCATCTTCCTGTTGCTGGCCTTTGGATTGTCCTTCCATGCACTGATGCTTCATCAGGTACAGTATGTTGTGACTGATATTATCATCATTCCATTTCACCTGTGTTTCTATTGGACCTATGATTACCGAGATGATTTTGATGATGTCAGTATGTCAGTGGATGTTCCATTCCCCCTCTATCTTATTTCCCAATTATCCCAACCTACACAACAGTTAATATGACTTAGTATTTTCAATGTTTTTTTTTTTTTGTTTGTGTGTTTTTCATCAGAACGAGTTCAACTCGATTGGTCTATCGTTGGCTCAGACGTTTGTAATGACAGTTGGAGAGTTGAATTATGAGACTTCATTTCAGGAAGCATACCTTCAGGGACTTCTGCCTTTTCCTGCAGTCACCTACTACGTTTTTGTGCTCTTCATTCTCCTCATGCCAATTCTTTTCATGAACTTGATGGTATGAAGTTAAAATTTATTGATGATTGATGCATGCCTTTGATTTTTGACTTCCTTTATGAAACAGAATCAGTTCCCACAATAGTCAATTCTTCATCCTCTTCTTTTATATAAACCTGTATAACAACTTAAACCTTTATTGCTCCTGGTGTACGTGGTTTAGTTCTGAGTTCAGGCTTCTGTTTGGTCTTGTTTTGGTTCTACTGTTCTCACTGTTTCTTTCCAGATTTGCTAGGCAGAATTATCCATAGGTATAAATGAGTGTCTATACAAGTGTGTTCATGATGACCATTGGCATTCCAGCCTTGCACTTTTTTGCTGCTCTCATGTAGTCATTTTTGGTTAATATTTATTTTAAGCAAATGCAAATTGCAGCCACTTTAAAAAAAAAAAATCATGAATTAATTTGTATTCATTTGCTTGTGGCACAGATTGGTTTGGCTGTTGGGGACATCGCTGAGGTTCAAAGGAACGCAGCACTGAAGAGGATCGCAATGCAGGTCTTGCACAAATTAACCAACAAACAAAGAAACAGATTAACATGTTGCTTAATTAAAACATCTTAAAACCATTTATCATTACATGCTAGCACTTCATTAAATGTGTCAATACGCAGATTGATCTTCATACCAATCTGGAAGAGAAACTGCCATATTGGTTTATGAACAGAGTGGACAAAGATAGTGTCACTATTTACCCAAACAAGAAGTGTGCCAAGTTTCAGGTCTGTAACTTCAACAGCATAAAGTTAAACATTTTTTTTGGGGGGTTACAATCTACTGACTACTGTATAATAAGTAGTGTGAATCAGTTATACTTCTCTGTTGTAAGCAAAAAATATTATTATGCTAGTTTATAATCAACAAACAAACAAACAAATAAATAAATAAATAATTGGCCTTTTTACCCATAATAGTGCTTTTGTGTAAGTACCCTACATCATTTGTCTACATTTTCTGCATTAGAATCTAATGCTTTATTTGCAGGGAATGTTGCAGCAATTCATTGGGATGAATAGTCCAGAAGGTGAACTGCGCACTCGTTTAGACACTCAGATGGCATACTCAAATCCATTAGAGCTAGAACTGATGAAGCAGAAAGCCAGGTGAGATGCGTTCTATCTTCTTGAAGATTATAGCAGATGATTAAGATCCAGTGGTTAGGCACTTGTTTTAGTCTGAAGTTTCATTTGGTGACAAATCGAATGTAAATTAAAAAAAAAAGATCGGCTAACCATCTTGCCTTCACACACAAAAGATGTAGATTAATTTTTTCTTCCTAAGTGATTAGCTTTGTGTGTAGCCTCTTTCACTTGAGCTCCTAATCTTCTTTTCAATGCCATGTGAATCACATTCTTCCCTTGTTTATCTCAATCTCCTCACTCACACATCCCGATCTTATCCCTATTCATAATAATCCTTCAAGTGACTCATTCCATCTGTCTTCACTGGTCTCCAATCATCCATTCCTTCCTTTATCCATTCCCCTGTCTCACACCCCCTGTCCCTCTTCACTTGTCCTAAATCACTCTTTTCCCTCGAAGTACACACAGCATCCCTCTTAACTTACCCCAATCCCCTTCCAAAAACACCTTGCCTCTCTTTACTCATTCCGATGTCCCATTCTTCTCAGTCCCTTAATTCACTATCTGATTTACTAATCCCAGTTCAATCCCATTCATCTCAAACCATTTCATCCTTCATCTATTCCTCTCCCTCATCCCAAATCTCCCATATATCCTAATCCCTTCAATACAGACCCTACCTCTCTTTCCTTATCTTAATCTCCATTTTATATAAAATCCACCCCTCTTTAATCATCTGAAATAGCCATACATCAATCCTCTATATCGTTTAACCAACTCCTCCCACTATTGATTCTAACACTATCCTCACACATCCTCAGTGTAACTGATTTATTAATTCCTCTCCTCTATTCGTTAATAATGATGCAGACTGATCTATCCTAAAAATACATTTAAATCTATTATTATTAATTAATACAATTGTGATACTTTTTTTGGTCTAAAGACTGAAGCAGATTTCCTCATCACTGGAGAAACAAGACATGTTGTTGAAACTCATCATACAGAAAATGGAGATCACGACAGAGGCAGATGAGAACGATGGACCAGACGATTTCCGCTCCATCACCACTGCGAAATTACATAAATCTCGCTGGGTTCCTTTGATGCAAGCTCTTGGGGTCAAGAAGTCACAGTCGACATGCTGATGGCGGTGAAGAGCTCCTTGAAATGTCAGATGTTTCTAACACTAAATGTCTACTGGTAGAAATTTACAGTAAGGACTTTAGATTAAAAAGGCAGTAATTCACTATAAAATATACTTTTCATACGTTGTAGGATTTAGGATCAGGAAATCTATTTAGCATTCAACATTAAATCATTGAGTAGTCTCTAAAATGACATTTAAGAAATAAATATTAAGTAGTCTTTTGGCTTTTCATTTAATTCTGAACCAAAAAGGATGTATTTTTAAGTAGAAACGAAGAGATATTGAATTATAGAAATTCATAGAGAAAACATATTAATTAATTCACCACAAATACACAACATTAACACTTAGTTCATATCGAAATTTTATTTGTCACATACACAATCATACACAGCGATGTGTAGCGAAATGCTTTTCATGACTGTCCTTGATCTAAAAATATAAAAGTAACAAATCACAATAAACAGAGAATAAAAAATAAAGCACAGGTTAGGTACAATTTAAGAAGAAATACATACATTAAAAATAGAGTCAGTAAATCAATATGGTACAGTGATGCATGTGAATATAAGCATAATGTCATATATATTATATATTGTTAAAGTGCAAAATGTGCAATCGTTTAACAGTCCGGCTGAGGAAGTGGGGGTTGTGGCAGTCCTGAAAAGTCCAGAAAGGGTCCAAGCTCTCAGTGTTCTCCTGGTTGAGGGCCATATTGTCAGAAGAAGAAAGAAGGTGCAAAAAGAGTCCATTGTTGGACTGGCATTAGCTTCCTTTATAGTTGATGGGGTTAGTAGATGGGGATGTGGTAGACTAGTGGTTAAGGTGTTGGGCTATTGATCAGAAGGTTGTGAGGTTAAATCCCAGGTCCACCCTGCTGCTGATGCTGGACCCATGAGCAAGGCTTGGGTACTCTGAATAAAGGCATCTACCAAATGCTGTAAATTACAGGACTGATGAATCTACAGTAAGAAATAGTTTGCCTCATTATGTGCCAATTGACACATAATTGATTGGGTTATTGCAACAGGTGTCCGATTTGCCAATTGGAACATAACATGGTCAAACTTTCAACATACATTTTTATAATACTGTTTAAGAATCAATAAATATACTAGTTTAACCACAACCTGTATTTTCAAGCTGATGTGTCTAACAAGACTTTTAGCCAAAACAATCTACAGACATTTGCACAGTACTGTATTTTATTACTTTTTTCACCTATACAATGAGTTGTTTTTAAATCTTCCACCATATTTGGTTCATACATTAAGTCATTTGTTTCTAGATATACAGTATACACCAAAAGTATGTTACATAACAAAAACTTGTTCAAAAACAGTGACACACATTAGAAATCTAGAGAAAGAAATGATAAATTATAACCATCAATTGCACTATTATTAGACCATAGCATTTAATAGTGACAACAGTACATCTTTAACTGATCATTTTAATATTTATAGACCTGTTCTATATCTGGTTTTTTTTTTCTTTTCTTTCTGCATCATGTTTAAACCGTGTATCATAAGGTTGCATAAGTTGTTTGAATAAATATGACACGGCACTTTTGTCTTATGTATTTTTAATTAGAATCTATATAATTACTCTATGATGTAGATTTCATTTACAGAGTGCATAATGGGTGTTATCGATAGCCAGTAATATTTCTCACCAGCTCACTTGTTACTAATAATAACAAGAATAACAAGCAACAGATTGGATTCTACTGTTTTCCATTCATCCATACACCAATTTTCTGTAGCACTTATCCTACACAGTCATGGGGAGCCTTAGATGGGATGCCAACCCAATGCAGGCCACAATCTCACACAGACACACACACACACACAGGCACACACACTTCTAGCATTTAGTAGACACACTTCTCCAGAATGACTTGCATTTTATTTAAAAAAGAATCACATCAGCCTACAGTGCATGTCTTTGGACTGGGGGAGGTAACCAGAGTACCCAGGAAAAAAAAACACCAAAAGTACCAGCAGAACCTGCAAACCCAACCCTGAAAATGTGTAGCAAATATTCTAACCCCAAACCCTCCATCGACCATTTATTTACACTGTGAATATAAAGAAGACCATTTTAACATTTTGCTCTGCAGTGCAGTCACAACTGACAATGTCCAAAAGTTGTTTAAACCACACTTCAACCAAGTAAACATATTCATCTTGCTTCAGACATGCTTACATTAGTTGTTCCCAACACTGTGGAACACCGAGTGAGAAAGAGAAGCATCAGCAGAGCTATAAACATCCGTAGCATCTGTTTTAAATGAATCTTTAGTATTTTAGTAGCAGTGATGAGAGGCAGTGACATTATCGGTGTGTAAAGGTAAGTTAAAAAACAGAATGAACAGCATGACATGAAAATGCTTATCTACAACACACAGAGACACAGACAGCATCAGCTCAGAAAAATCTCCGACTCAAGATTGAAAAAGGATTTTAATTAACTTTGTTAATAATTTACAAAGAGAGCTACAGGAACAAATATCAGTGACATATATGCAGACACTCATTCTCTCTCTCTCTCTCTCTCTCTCTCTCTCATACACACACACACACTTCTAATTGTCACTCGTTCATATTACACTCAGAAATAACATTTCCTTTATAACGAACATTAACACTATTAACCATCTTTTAGGTTAATCAGCTTTAACACAGCTGTCAGTTTTATCATTTGCTATTTTTTTTATTTTATTTTATTTATTTATTTATTTATTTTTAAAGCTGTGTTGTCTCACATGGAGACAAAAAGCAATAATATAATAATCTTCATTATTTTTATCACTATTTTCACTGTGTGGGATGTAAATAATGTTGTTTTGTCTAACTTCACCCTCTGAGCATAAAGTTTTAACAGCATTTGAAACTCTGAGCAAAATAAAGAACAAAAGATCTATAGTGCGTGTAATAAACATTACAGAGCTTGAATGTCACCCTGTTGTTTTTTTGTGTGCAGTTTTATTCTTTTGGCCAGCAGGAAAACTTACATAACTTACATAATTTCAGATTTACACCCACACATACACACACACACACACACACACACACATACACACACACACTCTCTCTCATGTCTCGGCCAGTTCACTTCTCCTCCGTCTTATCTTCTGGCCTCCACTCGCTCGCACGTTCTCTCTCTGTGTCCAGAAGGTGAGTGTGTCTGTGCTCCCACAAGCGGATTGCACCGTCCCACTGCAGGAAAATAAGGAAGAGATATTAGTGTTAACTATAGTAGATATTAAAAAGACAACCAAATAGGCAAAGTTTAACTCTGAGAGCATTATGGATGCAGCCAAATAAGGGCAATTCCATTTGGCTAAATACTACTTAAATACTTCTTAAATGTTCTCTCATCATTATCACAAACATAGAGAACACAATCTGTAAAACAGTGTGCACAATAGTGAAGTGTGACATTTACAGATTACTGAAAGGATTGCAGCAAATGAAGATGTAGCCCTGCTAATAAAGAAGAGGAAACACTCACAGAGCTACTGATGATGTTATCCTGGTACGGGTGCCAGCTGACGTCTCTCACACACGCATCGTGACCCGTCAGTCTGGACACAACCCGGCCCGTCAGAACATCATAAACTACAAGGGAAGAGGAAGAGGAAAAGGCGGTTAAGGGAAGTAGAGAAAGATCTGTAATGGTGTTTGTCTAGCTTGAATAAACATTGCTCGGTTGAACTCACTGATGATTTTCCCCGTCGAACAGCCGCTGTAGATGAACTTCTGTCCTGTGCTGAACTCAGGGGAGAAACGGCAGCGGATGAGAGTGTGAAGAACGCCGTGACCTCGGTACGTCATCACTGACGTGTCACCGGTCAGTTTGTGCCTCTTCAAAGCTGTAGGGGGAAAAAATAGACAATTAGTATTAATGACATAGGGTAAATATTTAGAATTTATATTTACAATACAACTCATTATAACACTTTTATAAAGTGCCATTTCAGCTTTCTTTTATTATTACTTGTCCCACTTAATGAGTTGATCCTTTATCACTAGTATTTAAATAAATCACACAGACACACAGACAGAGACACACACACACAGACAGGCAAACACACAGACAGACAGACAGTCAGAGACACACACCTCTCTGTGGGACCTGCTGCCAGCGGTAGTCCCAGTTTTGCTGTGTGACGGCGAGCCGTGACGCAGCAAGGCCCTCCTTAGGAGAAAACTTCCTCACATCCCATAGCTTAATTGTCTGATCCTTTGAATTACTGATCAAATACCGGGCATCACCCTGTAAGAATACAGACATAATTACATTATTGCACAACCTGGGGTCGTCCGTCGTCTCCTAGCTAATCTGCAATGAGGAGGAAAAGTGCTTTGGTGACGTTTTACTGGCCTCTAATGTAGTCAGGGTGAAAAGATAATAGGTCATTTAATCCAGCTGTCTTAACCAATCAGATTTCAGGGTAAAGACAAATGTTTGTAGCAGATAGAAAATGGAAATATTTATTATATAGATATGCGTGTGTGTGTGTGTGTGAGACCTTGCTATGTATGAAAGTGATTCCGTCTCTGTGACCTGCCAGCACCCCTACTGGTTGAGGTGAGTGTTCTCGTAGTGTGCGTCTGTCCCACACTTTACACAGCGCATCATCACTGCCCGAGAACAGCAGCTGAGACGAAGCATCGGCAAATGCCACGGCATTCACGTCGTCTTCGTGGGCATCAATCTGAAACGCATACACGGGGTAAACAATACGCATATACAGAGGGGATGCAACCTGAGTGTAAGCATGTGTGACATTAGTGTGAGTGTGTGTATTCTCTTACTTTCAAAGTTCTTTTGTTCAGCTCACGGTCAAATACGTACAGACAGCCATCGTTTGCTCTGTCGCAAAAAAAAAAAAAACCAACAACACAGGTACATCACAATACACTCTCAGTTCTAGAGTGAAACTATTTCTTTCATTTCCGGTAGTTTTTTCTCTCTATATAAACAAGCTTTCTGGGAATGGACATCAAACTCAAGTGTTACATTATATCAATGAATTTGTCCAAAGTAGCCTTCAATTTCAATTCCAACTGCTAGCCAACAATGCTATGAGGGAGGGTACAGTAACTGACCAATCAGCAATCAGAAATTTCTCTTTTACACATTCGTTATAATGTATGTTGTTCTGGACTGCAAGAAGTACCGGTTATAATTACAATTATTATTAATAATCATTTGAGACTTTATTAGCCAATTTAAGGAGTTCTAAAATCTATTCACAGAGTGTGGAGTGAATTATACCGCAGTAAATATCAATCATAGCAACCAAGCCTTAACCTAAACCCTGCATATACAGTTAGTTACGCGAATATGGATGTAAATATACCGACCCGCCTAGAACCTCTCTGCTGTCTGTGGATGCTGCAAGCGAGAACACGCAGAACCTTCTTTCCTCTGGACTGAGACAGAAAACAGACATAACTGTAAAGCAGGTAATAAGCCGCCTCTCAAGCACACATGAAGACCTGATGTTATATATTACAATGTTAACACAACCGAGTGTTCTTGGTGCTACAGCTGCTTTTCATATTAGCATACAGCTCAGTAAGATGTAGGAATAGGACAGAGACTTGCAAAAAAGCTAGTTAATGTGACATCATCATCATCATCATCACTGTTAATATCTTATCCTACAAATGAAATTAAATTATATACGTCACTTTCATTATAATCCCATTTTGAATGAATGATGATTAATAACGTAAAAGACAACACACAAACACTGAAAAACTACAACAATAGTTGCAAGATCTTCTTGCAAAAATCAGGTAAGTAAGTAAGTAAATAAATAAAATAATTCTCCAATTCTCTGCCAGCATGTTATGAATGGATTAATCTAGCAGGTTATGTACGTGATGGATAATGATGGGTGATTTTTATGGTCACTCATTCCCAGGTAGAGGAAGTGTACAGGTGATTGATTACCTGTGACTTAATGCTATAATGAACTATGAGGGAGACACTAACTTGAGGTCCAGAGCGGTGTGTGTTTCACTCTCGCCATCTATACTGCAAACATGGACTACACAAAAGAAAATACAGAAGAGCGAAGAATAAATTGAATGAATAAATATGGTAACAGCATTTTACGTATTTATCATCCTAAATACGATCAATTTAACTGTAGGCACACAGAGATAATCAATTATTTCTATAAGAATCATAAGTTAATAAGAAATAACAAAAAAACAACAAATTTTGATCAGATTGTGGCTGGCTGTCTGCCTCGGGCGTGGCTCTCTGTCTGGCTGATTCCCTCGGCCGTGGCTCTCTGTCTGGCTGACTGCCTCGGGCATGGCTCTCTGTCTGGCTGACTGCCTCGGGCGTGGCTCTCTGTCTGGCTGACTGCTTTAGACGTGGCTCTCTGTCTGTCTGCCTCGGGCGTGTCTGTCTGTCTGTCTGCCTCGGGCATGTCTGTCTGTCTGTATGTCTGCCTCGGGCGTGGCTCTCTGTCTGTCTGTCTGTCTGTCTGTCTGTCTGAAAGTGAAAGTGACATGACATACGGCTAAGTATGGTGACCCATACTCAGAATTTGTTCTCTGCATTTAACCCATCCAAGGTGCACACACACAGCAGGGAACACACACACACACACCGTGAACACACACCCGGAGCAGTGGACAGCCATTTATGCTGCGGCGCTCTGGGAGCAGTTGGGGGGTTTGGTGCCTTGCTCACGGGCACCTCAGTCGTGGCCGGCCCGAGACTCGAACCCACAACCTTTGGGTTACGAATCAGACCCTCTAACCATTAGGCCACGACTGTCTGTCTGCCTCGGGCGTGGCTGTCTGTCTGTCTGTGTGTAGGTCTGCCTCGGGCGTGGCTGTCTGTCTGCCTCGGGCATGGCTGTCTGTCTGCCTCGGGCGTGGCTGTATGTCTGTCTGCCTCGGGCGTGGCTGTATGTCTGTATGTCTGTCTGCCTTGGGTGTGGCTGGCTGTCTGTATGTCTGCCTCGGGCTCGGCTGTGTCTGTATGTCTGCCTCGGGCGTGGCTGTGTCTGTATGTCTGCCTCGGGCGTGGCTGTGTCTGTATGTCTGCCTCGGGCGTGGCTGTGTCTGTATGTCTGCCTCGGGTGTGGCTGTGTCTGTATGTCTGCCTCGGGCGTGGCTGTCTGTCTGAATGCGCGTGACTGTGTGCCTGTCTGTCTGCCTCGGGCGTGGCTGCCTGTCACAGGTGTTTCAGTCTCCCTAAAGCACCTTTGACTGTACGTCTGTCTGTCTTAAGCATGGCGGTTTCTCAGTTGCTTTTGTCTGTCAGTCTCAGGTGCATCCATCTGTGGTACGTCTGACTTTACCATGTCTGTCTGTCTGTCTGTCTGTCTTTCTTATTCAAGTCTGTGTATTATCTGTCTGTTTATTTGTCTCATGCGTGTGTCTGTCTCTTGGAGGTCTCTCTGCCTACCAGTCGGACATGTCCGCCTTTCTTTATGAGTGCATAAATCTTTCTTATCTCTGTGTGGTCGACATGTCCAAGTGTGTGTCTTACTGTAATCAGACCAGCTGGAGTAGAGAACCGAGCGGGAATCAGGCGTAAAACACACGTCTAACACACTCCAGCCCACATCTCGGGCCTTCACAGTACGCTTCAGGTGGAATCTGCCATGGCTTGTGTCATACAGACGAATATTCTGATCTACACACACAGTTATACATTTTGTTGGAACATGAAACAGAACAATGTTTCTGTAGTGTTCTGTGGAAGTTATCAGAGTGTGGCCTCTGCGTTGACACCTTGGCATGCAGAGAGGAAGAGGTTTCCATCATCACTGTACACCCCACAAAACGCTTTCTGCTGATAAGTGTCTTTGTGGGCCACGTAGTTGGGCAGGAAACTGCAAACACAGAGTGACCATACTGTAGATGCTAAAATGTGGAGTTGAAGGTGAGCTTCTGTGCCAAAATATAACAATGACATACAGAGTGAGTGAGTGAATGTTTACTCACTGTGAGCGAATACGGCTGCATTCTCCATGAGAGAAACTGGATCCACGGCAGCGACCCTGCTCCCTCTATGACGCAAACATATTTACACATACACTCTGATCAGTTATACTGCTTACAGTATGCTACATTTTACAACTAAACACTTGCTCTCTCTGTTGATCCTTTATGGACCAGAAACACAGTGTGGATGTCTGTGTCACTGTATGTATCTCTGACCTGATTAAGCATGTGTGTGAAGCTGTGCTTGTTGCTCAGGCGTGAGGACGCTGTGGCTAATAGGATCTGAGTGTGGATCTCGCTGCGGTCCAACTCCTGAGTGTCCGGGTGCAAATCCACTGCAACAAACATATCAAACATTAAAAATCATGTTGTATGAAACACTACAGATGATTTTCCTCAATGCTCCTTAGGTTCATTTGCCCAAGCAAACATGTCATGTTCTATACTGCTAGTTGTAATTCGCTTGTTCTAAGTTAAAAGTTATCTTTTTGTCCTTGCTGTGGTTGAAATAAAAAAAAAAAATTAAATAAGCTCACACTAAGTAAACTGGTTTTATGACAATGAACCTCTTATTTAGGTCTTATTAATTGCAAAACAAAATAAAATAGAAGAGCTGGTGTGGTAAACACTACAACGGCTGAGAAGTGCAAAACACATTAACAAACCCGGAAACAAATGAACAAATCCGAAAACACATTAACAAATCCGAAAACACAATGACAAGTCAGACAACCCGGAAACGGTAGGTATCGTTTGTGAATGGAAACTTACCGATCATCGGACGAGACACCTGTCACTCAAGATATACAGGTTTGGAATCTCACGTGTAATGTGTAAAGTTCCCCATTTAAATATAAGTAAATAACAAAGTTAATCCACAGTAATCCATTCCATCTTTTCCCTGCGGCAGACTGTTGAACTTCATGTATACCTTGAGTGACAGGTGTCTTGTTCAAAGATCGGTACGTGTTCCAATCACAAACTATACCAACCTCTTCCACGTTGTCTGAATTGTCGTTGTGTTTTCGGATTTGTTAATGTGTTTCATGCAACGATTCAGACAACCCGGAAAAGGTAGGTATAGTTTGTGATTGGAAACTTACCGATCATTGTACAAGAGACCTGTCATTCAAGATATACAGGTGAATGACAGGTATCTTGTCCGATGATCGGTAAGTTTCCATTCGCAAACTATACCTATCTTTTCCGGGTTGTCTGACTTGTCGTTGTGTTTTCGGATTTGTTAATGTGTTTTTGGATTTGTTAATTTGTTTGCACTTCTCGGCCACCGTAAACCACTGTTTATAACTGCTTATAACACAAGTGATAACAGGAATCAACTTGTCTTAAACATTCCAAAAAAGTAGAACATATTGCAAAATTTCACAACCATAATCAGTGCCAGATTGTTGTCAAATAAAACATTTCAGGACATGCTGTCATAAGAGAATTATGATTTTGGGCAGACATGTTATGTCACGTCATGTTACTTGGCAGCAAAGTCATCTGACAGGGTAAAAATTAATAACTAAATAAAATAATGGTTTCATTTAAACAGATTACCAGGAGGATCATAGCGATGTCCTAGCCGTCCTTCCCATGCTCCATCGCTATCCTCGTCCGAGTCTGAGATAGACTGGACGAGCTGTAACCCCGTCGCCCCACTGCCATGGACCAGCCTCACCTGGCCCCTATAACAAAAATAATGTCAATCAGTCTGAGATGCACACAGTGCATCTTATACTGAGATCATGTTCTCCGTGACAACACACCGGATATGTTATTCGTTACCTCCTTAGTAGGTACGCCAGTACTTGTGCTAAATCAACGTCCTCCTCGGATGCCGACGCTCTCTCGGTTCCCCTGCGGCTCCTTGGGGTTGTGGCCTGGTTTTGATTCGTTTCTGGTTCTGACTGGTCCGGGTTTCCGCTTGAGCCGCGACCGGACATGCCAGAACTGGACTGGGAGCCCATAGACCAAGCACCTAGTAGACAAATGCAAAGATGCAGAACTGATGAACTGTGTTTACTGTAACGCCACATATGATTTGGACATACTCATGAATCGATTCCACAAATGAATCTCCAATAGTGGTCAACGACTATCTGTAGTTTTGTGAATCGACTCAGTATCAAAAACAAAACAAGGATTATTATTAATATTATTATTATTATTATTATTATTATTATTATACGCATGTATAATGTCAGGAAGTTAGAAAGATCTTAGTTCAAGGATATAAAATGGTGCCAGAATCTCAGTGCTAACGAGGGACTGAGATGGTGGATTACTGAAATGACACTAAGGAAAGACACTTCCAAAGCAGAATATATATATTTATATATAGCTAACTATGCTAACCGCTCGTCTGTTTCTTCTTGATCACTGACGTTTCCGGTTGTTTGCGTGTTTATTAGCTGTACGCTAGCAACGCGTCGTCTTGTTTACAAAAGCTAGTTACAGTATATTTTACCTTTTTACACGTCTGTCGTTTATCTGCTTTTCTACTGCAGTCTGATGTTAACGATGAAGCATTTGATTTATGGCGATTTACTGTGAATGTGTGTGTTGTCTTCGTAAAATTTCCGCTGTCAACTGCAACGTCTCAAGTCCAACTGTGTCCATGACGCGCCATGTTGTTTACGAAACCGAGGACGTTGCTCTTTTTTTTGGCAGCTAATCGCGACAGCGTTGCTATCGCGAGAACATGCGAGAGTTGGGCATCCACCTTTGTTTTCAATGAGTCAAATGAGTCAAAATGAATGAGTCATATTTAATGAGCGTGGTTATAAGTGGAATAACAAAACGTATTTAGTTAATACTAATATAATTGGAATAGTAAAAATTATTATTATTATTATTATTATTATTATTATTATTATTACAGTAATAATTGGAATAATAAAATCATTGGAATAATAAAATGTATTCAGTATTTAATCCAGTTTATACCAACATATAATCTGTGAAGGTGGTTAATTGGTCCTTAATAAAATCAAATCAAATAAATAAATAAATAAATAAATAAATAAATAAATAAATAGTTCTATTCATTACATTCCCCAATAAATTGACATTTACTATTACCTAGGGCTGGGCGATATGGCTGAAAAATGTATCACGGTATTAGTGTTTCATATCAGTCAATATCTCTAATTATTCTTTTTTTTTTATGACCCATTTAAAATAAAGACCATTTAAACATTTTTATTTTAAACTTAACCTTCCTCTGATCATAATCCCCTCAGTTATTAAGACAGAAATGTCAACAACCATGGAAAACTAAAGTCACAATGAACACTTAACAATTATGCAAAATGAAAGAAAATGTAAGAAATGCTTAATAAAGTGTAATAAAATATTGCAAAGTGTTAAATATAAACATAGAAAAACCTGAGAATTTAGTGCAAGTTTAGTGCTTCACTAGCTGTTCACCAGAACCTGCTTCGCAACCTGTTTTCTTCCAGGATGCACTTATTTCCAGGGATTTCAGAACAGCGTAATAGATATTGCATCATCGGGTAGGCGTGGCCTATTTGAGAATCCATGGTTTTTGGTTATTTATTTGTTTTCTAAAATAAATCTACCTGTATGACTGTTTTGTCCTTCGTAGTATGCTCTTTTTTTTGAGAGAGGGACCTCCGGAAACACGGCCACTTTACGTTGTGGTAACGAAACACCTGGAATTTAGTGAATGCCGTTTGCCGACGAAGAATAAAATATTCAATCAAGAACTTAAGAGAACGATCATAAAAATTACATTTCTTTTTTCTGAAAAAAAAACAAGAAAAAATATCGAACGTTTTATCAAACACATTTTATTGACATTGATCACGTGTCTATCGCGATACATATCGTTATCGTTTCATCGCCAATGTCTTGACCTGTAGCATGATTTTTTCCCCCATTGTGATGACGATTGTTCCTTGTTCATGACTGGCTGATTAGAAAACTGCATGAATGTACGTGTTTCTAATAAAGTGGACAGTAAGTGTAAATACATTTACAAGATTCTATATTTTTATGTGACATGTTTATTGTCAGATAGCATACACACTATAGAAAGGACAGACTTATTAAATGAGCATGTTAATATCAGAATCAGAATCAGAATCAGAATCAGGTTTATTGGCCAAGTGTGTTGACACACACAAGGAATTTGGTTCCAGCTGTTTGTGACTTTCAAAAGTACAGACATAAATAACACTATACTATACAAACTAAACAAGACAATGCAGATGATGAGATACAATATAGACAGAATGAGTATTAAATATGAATATAGAATATGAGCAATCGATTGTGTACATAAAGTGTGGGAGTGCAAATAACAATGATTACAAATGATTTGATGACTGACAGTCCTGATAATGCAATACTTATAGATATGAAGCAGTGAATATAATTATGGTGAGTTGTTAATCAGGGTGATTGCCTGGGGAAAGAAACTGTTCCTGTGTCTGGCAGTTTTAGTAAGCAAAGTTCTGTAGCGCCTGTCTTTCCTATAGTCCACTATCATCTCCACGGTTTTAAGGGTGTTTAGCTCTAGACTGTTCAGACCCCACTATAGCACCAGTTGCTTCACCTCCTGCCGGTATGCAGACTCATGGCCATCTTGGATGAGACCGATGAGCGTAGTATCATCTGCAAATTTCAAGTGCAGTCATTAGTGTAGAGGGAGAATAGAAATGGGGAGAGGACACATCCCTGTGGAGCGCCAGTGCTGATTGTCCGAATGCTTGGAGTGGAGAATTTCCGGAATTTTAGTTTTAAATGCCGTATTGAAGTCAACAAACAGATTCCGGGCGTATGTCCCTGGGTGTCCAGGTGTTGCAGAATGTAGTGCAGTCCAATGTTGACTGCATCATCCATTGATCTGTTTGCATGGTAGGCAAACTGTAGGGGATCCAGCATCTGTTTTGTTTCAGTCTTTAGATGGGCCAATATCAGCTGTTCAAAGGTCTTCATGACAACAGATTTCAGAGTGACAGGCCTGTAGTCATTCAGTCCAGTGAAGGAGGGTTTCTTGGGGACCAGGATGATTGTGGAGAGTTTAAAGCAGGAGGGGACTTCACACAGCTCCAGTGATCTGTTAAAGATATGGATGAAGATAGGAGCCAGTTGATCAGCACATGCTTCGAGACAGGAGGTGGAGACCCTATCTGGGCCGGGAGCTTTCCTTGTCTTCTGTCTCTGAAAGAGCCGATTCACATCCTCTTCACAAATTATGAGTGCAACTTGATTAGTGGGAGGAGTTGTTAATGGGGTTCCCAGAGGTGTGATGTCAGTCATTGGGCTGGATTGGATGGGAGGTGTGAAGATGTTGTAACCCTAACCCTAGGTCTTTGTTTGCTTTGTAAACTTGTGATCTGCATTACATTGACATGGTCGTGCAGTAGGTAAATAGCTCTAGCATCCTCAGATTGGTCGTGTGTTCATGTTACTGTCTCTGTAGAGGTTTGTATGTTTGTCTCATGATTCATTAAGTTTTCCTTCAGGTTCTCTGGTTTCTATCCACTTGGACTGGCCCTGATATATTGCCTCATGGTGTGTAATTATGTGTGTGATGTACCTTGTAATAAACTGGTGTTACACCCATGGTGTATTCCAGCATTTTTACTTATAATTTCATGAAGAAGCTATGGATACAACACAACCCTGACAATGATAAAGTGCTCATTGACAATCTATGAATATATCTATCCATCCATCCATCTTCTACCGCTTATCCGCTGGGTTGCGGGGGCAGCAGTCTAAGCAGAAGAAGCCCAGACTTCCCTCTCCCCGGACACTTCCTCCAGCTCTTCCGGGGGAATACAGAGGCGTTCCCAGGCCAGCCAAGGGACATAGTCCCTCCAGCGTGTCCTAGGCCTTCCCCGGGGCCTTCTCCTGGTTGGACATGCCCGGAACTCCTCCCCAGGGAGGCGTCCAGGAGGCATCCGGAACACATACCCGATCCACCTCAGCTGACTACTACCAGCTCTACTCTGAGCTCCTCCCGAGTAACTGAGCTCCTCACCCTATCTCTAAGGGAGCGCCCAGCCACCCTGCGGAGGAAACTCATTTTGGCTGCCTGTATCCGGTATCTTGTCCAGTCGATCTACGTTCCTACCCTCACCTATGGTCATGAGCTTTGGCTCATGACCATAGGTGAGGGTAGGAACGTAGAACGACTGGTAAATAGAGAGCTTCACCTTGCGGCTCAGCTCTTTCTTCACCACAACAGACCGGTATATCGACTGCATCACTGCAGATAGTCGAACTCCCTTATAAGGGGTTATGAATATATGAATAATTCAAAATATAAAATAAATCAATTCTGCAAAATGACAAAATCAAGCTGCATGAGGGCATGAAATATGGCAAGTCTGATCAACTGGTCAATCATTTTATTAATCAATAAGTTTTATGATGGTCATGAATTGTAAAGTTCAGGGACAGAGCAAAATGTGTACTGCAGTGGTCTCTCTTTCTTTCTCTTTCTTTCTCTCTTGTTCTCTCCCTCTCTGTCTATCTCTCTCCCTCTCTTTGTCTATCTCTCTATCTCTCTCTATTTCTCTCCCTCCCTCTCCCTCTCTCTCCCTCCCTCCCTCCTTCAGTGTGTGTGAGTGTGAGAGAGTGTGTAGGTGTTGCTGATGCAGGGGCTTCCAGCATGGCGTCCATGCAGGTACAGGTGTCATCCGTTACCGTATGTCTTTCTTTCAGCTTAGTTGCCTTCTTTGCTCTTAACGACACTTTAGTTTATGTCAGTTGAACTGACGATATTGAGAGTTTGTCTTCTCTTGGTTTTTTTCTTTCAGTTAAATTTGCAATAGCTGTACTTAAAGCTCGTGGAGAAACATCATTCCTTCTTTTCTAGCAACATCTAAGTCTATTTAGCTTACTTTAGCTTAGCATGCTAAACGAGATTTTAGGCTAAGTTGTTTAGGCATAATTTCATAACTCTAACCAAAACATGACGTGGGTGTCCATAGTTTTAAATAAAAACGACGTAGCATAATTAACCGTTTGTCAAATGTCTTTATCGCGGTTTTAGTAAAGATATCTAGCATATTTGCTAGCTAACCGGTTACATTAGCCTATTTGTAGGCTGTATCCTATAATAGGGCCCTAAGCGTTACATAGTGAGCTACGTGGTATATAGAACTCCACATCCCACATAGTGCACAAGACTAGAGACTAGACCGCTATTTGGAACTGGCCCCAGTCTCATGCTAGTCAGCTAAGCTTGTTTATTTCCTGAGTGTTTAAAGGCTTTTGGAAAACGAAACATGTTGGTTAGTATGCTACCTTCTGGTACATTTAAGATTAAATTAAAACCAGATTTAAACACAAGCCAGGTTTCTGTTCGTGTCGGAGTTTCCTACAAAATTTACACCGTTTATTTGCAAATTTACACTCGCATTTAATAAACGTATAAACTTAATAAATGAAAAAACGTATGAAACTATGTGCAGTTATTGATATGCTGTGCAAATGCTAAGTGCTGATAATTGGATAGTTTTAGGTTCGTTAAATATTTATTTATGAGGCCGCCGATATCGACAATATTGTCTCACATCGTCTGTATTGTCTTGTCTTGTCTTGTATAGTCTGTTTTGTTTAGTCAGGATTTACACGTTGATGGTGAGTCGACCAAACCTCTCTCGACTAGTACAACCAGCAGCTGTGTTGTGAGCTTTAGAGCGTTTGCTTAAAAATTTATTCGTTTTGTTGCTAGGATAAAATTACTAAGGAGTTACTTTAGAGTTAATAATGTGATCACTCGTGGCATTGTTTATAGATTTTATTAAATTTTTATTTTATGATTTTTATTTTTTGTTGTTGTTGTTATTCCTGAACAGAAAAGGCTTCAGAAAGAACTGTTGGCTTTGCAGAACGATCCTCCTCCTGGAATGACTCTGAACGAGAAAAGTGTAGAAAATACTATAACCCAGTAAGTGTGTTTCTCAGTTTGATCCAGGAAAGATGTACACGTTCGAGTTTACAATTTGAAATGACAATGTATTACTATATCCAGTGCAACATAACTGATAACATGTTTGCTACACTTGTTCCTGTTAGGTTTATCATCTGTGTTTGTATGTTGTGTGATAAAGACTTCAAAGTGCTAATATTATTCTCCTCTGCACATTAGATGGGTTATTGATATGGAAGGAGCCTCTGGCACACTGTATGAAGGAGAAAAATTCCAGCTGCTTTTCAAATTCAGTAGTCGATATCCATTTGACTCGCCTCAGGTACAGTGCAGTAGTTTACACACAATAATAAACAAACTTGTAATGTCTTACTATGTAAAGGGTGTGGCCTCTCACTAGCTGTCTCCTTGATGGAGGTGTGTCCTATGAACTTGTTAATCCATATGTAAGGGGTGTGGCCTCTTTCTAACTGTATCAGTAGAGGAGGTGTGGCCTATATATTTGTTAATCCATACAGAAGGGGTGTGGCCTTTTTCTAACTATCAGTAGAGGAGGTGTGGCCTATATATTTGCTATTCCATATGCAAGGGTGTGGCCTCTTTCTAACTCTCCTTGATGGAGGTGTGTCCTATATACCTTTTAATCCTTATGTAAGGGGTGTGGCCTCTCCCTAGCTGTCTCAGTGAAGCAGGTTTTCAAAGTCTTGGTAAAAGTGGATTCTGTGAATGTCAGTCCCATGGAAGGAGGCATTACTTCTGTTTCATTCCAAAAATAGAAGCAGTAAATCATTTATTTAATTTGATGGTTAATTTTAATGTACCTTCTACGCATTGGATCGTTGATTACATATCTTGTTCCAACGTGATTATGAGAATTTCATCGGCAATGATTTGCTTGTGTGTGTGTGTGTGTGTGTGTGTCCAGGTAATGTTTACAGGAGAGAACATTCCTGTCCATCCCCATATTTATAGCAATGGTCACATCTGCCTGTCAATTCTAACAGAAGACTGGTCACCAGCACTGTCTGTCCAGTCAGTATGTCTCAGCATCATCAGCATGTTGTCCAGCTGCAAGGAGAAGGTACACACACACACACACACACACACACACACACACACACACACACACACACACACACACACACACACATACACACAAAATCAATCAATGAACCTTTCCTCTAGTGTATCTAGGTTCAGTGTTGCATTGAGATCCTAAAAAAACTGGTTATTTACTGTTATTTAATAGCGAGTTGTCATGGTGACACAGTGGTTCAAGGTTTCTGGTGGAACTGATTTTACGAAAAAATAGCAGTGCTCACAAAATTACATCATACATGCCTAGCCAGACCTTCTATGGTTTGAGAGATTGCAAGAATTAAATCAAATTTACATCTTGTATGTAGGGAACATCTCTGTAGCTAATCTTTATTTATGTATTATCCTGACAGTCAAGACTAGACTAGATTTTCTAGATTCTTTATTGCAGTGCTAAAAAATCTCATAGCGCTCCTTACCTGTTTTTGTTTCAGCGACGGCCTCCTGATAACTCCTTTTATGTACGGACATGTAACAAAAACCCAAAGAAGACTAAATGGTGGTATCACGGTGAGAACACGTATAATAAATAGAATATAACAAAATATCCCAGTGTATTTTTGTTCAATTTAATGCCGTGGAACATCTGGAAACACAGGAAGGGTTTCTGACATACAAAACGATGACACTGTGGACTCTTTCCAAAATGTTAAATAGCATTTGCTATTTAGTTTTTATATATGTTACTATAGGAAATTCTTATGTAGCATTTTGTAGTGTGTGGGTCTGGGGGTGGGTGTAGAAATGTAATGTATGTGGTTTAATGGTTTTGACCAGTCAGATTCAGCAGTGTTGTGGTATAGATTGTTGCAATAATATACATATTAATTTTAATATGTATCATAGTTATCAAAAACTTTACATTGCAACAGTTTTTCTTTTTAAATTGAGGTTTGTGATATCTTGATATTGTGGTATAATAACGCTTAATCATAATCTGTAGTGAAAGGTCAGGCAGTTGTTGTGACAAAAAGCTATATGCTCATGCTCAAGTGACGCAAAGAGAATGAGAGTGTATGTATTTATTTATGTATGTCTTTTTTGTTTATCTGTCTTTTTACAGATGATACATGTTGATGCTGAACTATAAAACGAGTTTAGAAATAAGAACCTGCTGACGTACATTAGCACTTTTTAAACTTTGAACTTTGAGCCTCGGACTGAAAACGGAGGACGTGAACTTTTACTCAAGGACCAGCATTACGATGACAACAAAATGGCTTCAATCAAAGCAAAGACGTCAAGAGTTAAAGGTGGAAAACAAATCAGGATTGACTCCAAATTGATGCCGGATTAAGCAATGAGTCTTAATTCCTTTTTTTTTTCTTTTTCTTTATTTCTTTATTTCTTTCTTTTTTTTTCTTTTTTTTTTTTTGCCTTTTTATAAATTGTTTTTAGCTGTGTCTCAAATCGCATGCTTCTTTAGCACACAAACCCCTTGTAATGTGAGCATTGTGTATAAAAGGACCACTATTGACTGTGATCCAGTTACAGAGTTGAGTCAGCTAGCTAGATTATGCAGGCTATCTCTTTAGTCTCTTGGTTTAGAGAGTGAGTGTAAATTCACATTGCTAGTCATATTGACCCATTAGCAGAACTGTCTCGGTTTTGAGGAATTAGTACATCCAGTTTATAGTAAAGTACATAGTATGCAATTTGAGACAAAGCCCTTGACTTTTTCTACTTTATTGAACATATTATTCAATTAAATGTTCTTTTCTTTTTTTGTTGTGCAATAACGAACCTGAATCGTTTGGTTCATCTGTAAACAATTTTAGCATTAAGTGCTTTCCGTTTGTGCATCTGTTTTTGTTTGATGTTTATATGCACTGTGAAATTCTTGATGAAGGCACAGAACAGTTTAAAATCGAAACCTCACTTGATAATTTATTTCTATTTAATACTAGGCATGTGCCGATAATCATTTATATTATGCACCTCAATATTTAAAATGCATGATAATTTTATTGTGAATACTTCAATAAATTGTTGGTAGAGGTAAATTTATATTTATTTAAAAATGAAAGTATTTCATTTTAAATGAGATATTTTTCTTCTACCTTTTGTTTGGGCTTCCCCACTCTTAAATTAGCTGACCACTTTATTAGGAACACTAACACACCTGATCATTTATGCTCACACACAGGTTAAGTGCCCTGTTTTTTCCCCCCTTGGTCACCTGTCAGCTTTGTGTGAGCTTCAGATTCCTAGTCTTGGTTTTGGAGTGCATACACCAATGTTATGAGTTGCTTTTCAGCTCAGCATGGTTGTTAAGAGTAGTTGTTTGAGTCACCAAAACCTTCCTGTCGGTCTGAATCAGTCTGACCATTCTCCTTTGACGTCACTCATTGAGAAAGCATCCCCGCCCATAGAACTGTTTTTGGAAATACATAAGCCAGCACGTCTGATACAAACAACCAAACTATGAACCGAACATGAACTGAATCTCTGAATTTGGATCATTTTATGCATTGCGCTGCTTACAATATTGACTGACTGGATAATATAATTAATGGGCAGGCACACCAGTGTTCCTAATAAAGTGGTTAGTGAATGTATAGTCTGTTATCCAAATATAAAAGTTATTCCGAACATTAACACAGACACCAATGCAATATGGGAAGGATATTGGAAAGCCATGATTAAAAGGATAAGCAGAGGCGTTGTGATTTGGGAAAGTCAAATATCGGCACATGCCTGCATGCTCCTGTATGTTGATTTTCCTCATTAATATCACTGAAAGTAACAGACGACTGATGACTGTAACGAATGTTAGCAAGGATTCTGTAGTGTATTTATTTATTTATTTGTATAAATGACATTTTGATCGTTTCAAAAGGGCTGGAAGTTAAACGACGTAAAGTTTAGCTATTTGTCAATAGCCATGTGCTAATATGATTTTCATATAGTAAATATAGCATTTTAGCCAAGCCTATGTTAATTTTTATTATATGTTTACCATTATCTGTTCTTAACTGGACATTGTTTTTTAAAGTTTTAAGATAGCTAGCTATCTACCTAATTAGCAAATAACTTTAGCTATCTAAATGTAACCAGGGGAATGACAACAATAAAGAAAACATTAGCTTAGACAAGCTTTGTAAGTGATTTTTGCAATTTTAGATTAGTTTTTAGTTGAAAAATGTATTCTTTGATGCAAACAGTGCTTAAACAAACGGTACTTTTCGTAATCACGAACCTAGCTAACTAACTTCACATTAAAACTTCGGTGAATTCAATTCAGTGATTTGATTTTGAAGTGTTCACAACAACAATGTGGATGTGGAATTATCGGCACATGTCTAAATGTGAAGAATATTTGCTCCTGATCATCTTTATCTGTGTGTTTGTTCTCCTGGTCACTCTTTTCAGGACTCAGGTACTTCCCCACAAGAAGAAATCAGCTTTCCTTCAGTTATTTTGTGTTTTATCATGTATAGATTTAGTTCTTTTTTTTTCCTTGAAGGAAATATTTTCCAAAAAAAAAAACCCAGAATCAATATGTATATTTCAATTGTGTGTGTTACTCTTTATCTAAATGGACATGTATAGTAAAGACTGATTATTTAGACTTTCTTTGCTCTTTATTTTTCCGGTTTTATCAGGTTAATCCAGTGGTAATTCCTCTAATACCACAGAAATGTAATGATTTAAAATTTATCAATGAACAATACATATAAACATTTAATTTTGTATATCTCTCTCTCTCTCTCTCTCTCTCTCTCTCTCTCTCTCTCTCTCTCTCTCTCTCATCGTGTTCACTTTAGGTTCATTAGTTTAAAAAAAAAAAAAAATCACCGGAAAGACTCCTCAATTCTGAATTCTTCCTTTGGTGGAAAACTCCTATAAAGCACGGACACTGGGGACTCCTTCCATGATCGTTAAATAAATGTTTCCTTACACAAAGCATCACTGTATCAGTAATTATACAACACGGTTTCAATGTCTATTATTGGCCTTAGATATTTCCACTATACAATCAAACTCGAGTAAATTTGTGGCACTATAGAAATGACCATGTATTAGAACAAACGCATTAATATTTGGCAAATTTTTACATACTCAAATGTTGGCATGTGTTGATTCTGTAAATTGACTGAGGTAAACAAGGTAAGTTTTGTCAGCATTTGACAAGTGACCGCTCATCTTTATCTAATAGTTGAACATATTTAGCTAATAATACCTTCTCATTCTCTGGCTTAAGATGTAGGATATAAATTGACTTTTTAACCTAATAATATTGTTAAATAATAAACTTTGTCAAATTCTAATTCTAGCAAAGAATTAGCACCCTTGATGGAAAGTGCTGTTTGCCCTCTTTCACATACATGAGCTCACACTAGTACGCCTTCGCTTCTAAACAGAAAGGGACGATCGTCGTGGGATCGTCTGGAACCAAACCTGAAATTTCTCAACAATAATATAAACACTTTTCTGCAGCATCTTGACAACCATTGTGAGCACCTCAGAGTGCACAATGTGCTAACATTGTTTTTGTTTGTTTATTTTTTACTATACATATCCAGATTATTACACATGGACACATGGTGTCTATTAATATCCATTAAATATTCCATTTTAAAAATAGAAAACTATATTTAAAATGTATTTCTGACTCATTTAGAGGTGATTAACTAATAAAATGTGATTCAAAAGTCAACATGATTAACATCTAACTTCATATGGGATCCATTTGACAACGAGTGAAACCACATAGAAACTATTTAACTATTTATATTTGCAGAGTGGCTTTTTTTGGATGAATGATGAAAACAAGCCGTTATGAAGGTTTATTTATTCCCTTTATGAATGTGGAGTTTTGGGAAAAGCTCTTCAGCTGCAGCAGGAAGTCGGACTGTACCAACGCGTGTAAAAGCAGGGGACGTTCGTAATTTAATGCGCGAAAATTGAACTCCATCGCTGTTTTTAGTGGATTTTAAATACATGTACAGCACTATTTTACACGGTGATGTTCATGTCTTGTTCGCTCTATGGTGCAGATTTAATTTATGAATGATTTAGGATTTGGTATTAAATCCGGCGCTCATCCGATAGGTGGTTCGGTCCAGTGTCATTAGTTCTCTTTAGTGTTTGCCAATGTTGGAGGTCTGGCCGCGGACTGAGGTAAAAAAACATCCCAATTGAACGTGAACTGTGTTAGCTGGAAGTTTATACGCCGGGGTTTGAGCAGTGTTCGGTGTGTTAATGTGTGTTCAGGGCGTGTGGATGGCTGTTAAAGCTGCTGAGTGATGTGATGGAGAGGTTTGGGTCGGATGCGCAAAGGGAGACTTGAGATATTCAGCCATGATGGATAAACACAGCTAAATGCTAACCGTGCTAACAGCTAATTCTGAATTAAAGCGAAAATAAAACGCCCTCGACTCAAATATCAATTATATAAACCTGTAAAGCCTTATAAAGCTGTGTGTAGACTGAAGCCAGCGGTTACTTACATGCTGAACACTAATACAGAGATACAAGAGCTGAACTAAAACATCACATCACTGCAGCTGTGAATGTTTATTATTATTATCATCATCATCATCATCATGAACATGTAGCCAGCTGTTGTGATTCTCTGCCTCAGTGTTTTAGTTAAAGTTGTGTTTGTGAACGTGTTGACACTCAGGAAGTCTCATAACAATCCAAAGTTCATCCTTAAAGCAGCATCACAACCTAAAATACATCAAACTTGTTTATATCCAGATCAACAAGACAGGATCCAGGTTCTTCTGTCACTCAGGTAGATGTTTGTGTGATGCTCAGGAGAAGCTGTAATGCTGATGTCAAGGCTGGACAACTAGTGTGGTTTCAGTGGTGTAAAAAAAATCGCCCAGCTTGAACACAAGGTGATGATAATAAAAATGGAAGAAAAAAAAATTAAGTAAGTTTGCTTGTTTTGGTGTAACAGATCGATCGATCCCGGCTCGGTGCTTTCTGTCAAAAGTTCAGGTGCGTCTGAATGCATCCCAACACAGCAACAAAGAACCAAAGGAACACCTTCGTCATTCTTCCTAGCTGGAAAAAATCTCATATGTTGTGAGAACGCTTCGAAACGGCTCTATACCTCCAGGCTGATGGATAAACCTGATGCTATAACATCTAAGATAAAGCAGCTGCTTTTCGTTGCTTTGTTTGTTAGTCATCAACCCGTCACTAGTTCAGTTATACGTTTTGTTAGTAAATCGTACGATTCAAACTGTTCAAACAGCCTGGAAAGCATGCACGGTACTTTTCTGACTAAAAAGCAGCGAAAGGCTGAAATAATAAACGTGCATGACGACTTTTCGCTAAGGGAAAGTTTGTATGACGTTCATAATGCAGCTTTAACTCATTAATACAAAAGTAAAAATTACTTTTGCTCATTCAATGTCGCATTAATGAGAAGTCCCAGAATTCAATGCAGTCCCTCACACACACACACACACACACACACACACACACACACACACACACACACACACACACACACACACACACACATCTAACAGAACAGTAAATATTAAACTTGGTTTCAAAAAGTTCCAGGCCTTTGGACCTCTTCTCTTAATCATCAGCAAATGAAAATCATCAACAGAGCAGAAAAACTCTTAAAGAAGACGTTAGCAACAGTAACTTTTAAGGTATTGAGCCATTTCGTCTGTTTTAGAGATAAAGAAGGTTGAGGGAAATTCTAAGTGCTCATATGTTTATTGAAAGTAACTAACAGAGACTGAACATTAAGAACAGCAGCTGAAAAAAAAACCCCAACATCCTGAGGTCAAGTTAAAGAGAAAGTAAACAACACTAAAGTGCACTAGCTGCAGTACTGACATGTCTGAATTACATGGTCACGTTTGTGTAGAAATTGGAGAACGCTTCAGTACTTTGTCTTCCCTGTGTCGTCCTCTAGGCATAGCTAGACTGCTGAGTAGAGAGTACTGAGCAGGAAGCCATGCACTTATTTATGTAGCCTGTCTTGTTTCGTCAGCGTTTAAATGTGCGTGTTTTGTCGCCGCCATGCATCAGTTAACAGCCTGGAATTCACCGAATGTTTTATTCAGAGCCATTTAATTAGTCTTTGAGCTCCACAATACTTAGTTCCTCAATTAAAAAAAATCTTACCTTTTGAATGTTCTAGAACCTAAAGGTGCCTTCATTAAAGCACTGACGATTCTAGAACCGTACCTAGTGCTCATGGCTCTAGAAAGTTCACGGAGGATCCTAAAAGTTTTTACAGAACTTGTCCTAGAACCTTTTCAGCGAGGATACTGAGATCTTCGCCCTTTGCCGAAGATCTTTGATCTACTGAGAACAACTTTGAGATTCACAGTGAGGGTTCTGGAACCTTTTTACTGACGTAGCCCAGGAACCTTTGGTGTCTCTAGAGTCTTTTTTGTACGAGGATTCTATATCTGTAGCGCTGAGGAATTTAGAAACTTCACACCGAGGACTCTAGAACTGTATCCACATGAATGGACTTAAACCTTCATACAGAGACAAACATCGCATACACATCTGTATATACCAGCTCTATAGGTGCCTTAACTTTATGGTTCACATCTGTATCAGCCACATAATCTTACTCATGGATCGTCTTACGGTTCTCTCATGTTACAGATATAGAGCATGGCTCAAGTAAAAGTGCAGACCTCAGCGCACGCCGTGCCCTCCATCAACGGCACTGTGCCCACCGTCCCACCAGGTAGGTGTGTGTGTGTTTGTATGTGTGTGTGTGTGTGTGAGAGAGAGAAAGAACTTTATGGTGTTAGCTTATAGCTTTTTATTTTAATAAAGCTTGGGATCGAACGCAATACCATACTACAGTACAGCGGCAGCGTAAGGATGTTATTCAGTGACGGAAACTTGTAAAACATTGTTTGTTCTATTTTGAATGTTTTTGTTTGTTTGTTTGTTTCAGCTCCTCCCCAGGATAACATGGCAAACCCTAAAGAGAAAACTCCGATGTGTCTGGTGAATGAGTTAGCCCGTTTCAACCGGATCCAGCCGCAGTACAAACTGCTGAACGAGCGGGGGCCTGCGCACGCCAAGGTGCACTGATTCGGTTCCTTACGAAAGCCAACTTTATTTAAATGTGTTGATTGTAATGCATTTGTACTTAAACATTTGTAGTTAAATATACTTCTATACATTTACATCTGTGTGTATACAATACAGCTTTGATTGTTAGTGCTGCACTCTAACTGTGCCGTGTGTGTGTGTGTGTGTGTGTGTGTGTGTACAGATCTTCACTGTACAGTTGTGTTTAGGTGAGCAGATGTGGGAAGCTGAAGGCTCCAGCATTAAGAAAGCTCAGCACTTGACAGCCAATAAAGCGCTAGCAGAATGCACGCTGCCCTGCCCCCCGCCACGCATCACTAAACCAGACACACACACCAATCCAGGTACACACACTAAAACACACACACACACTACATCATCTTCAGGTTCTACAGGGGGTTGCTGCATTGACAGCCATTGACAGAATTTTTGCACTTGTGAATCGAGAACCTTTACACTACTAGACTTTTTAGAATCATCAGAGAGAACATTCTAGATCCTCAGAGCAAAGCATCAACGTTCTAGAACCCTCATCGTCGCACTGAGGGTTCTAGAATGTTCTCGCTGATGATTCTAAAAAGTTTAGTAGCTTTTGCACGGATGTTTCTAGAACATGTACTCTGATAGCACTAGAAGCATCACACAGCAGATTCTAACACCTGATAATCGAGGTTTGTAGAGCACAGGCTTTGGACTCGTGGCCATGTCAGTGATTTTTGCCCTTACGGTTCTAGAAGCTTTACACTGAGGATTATAGGGCTGTTGCATTGAGGATTCTAGAGGCTTTGCCTTTCGGGAAGGGATTCCGGAACAAAGAAATTCTAGCCTTCACCTCTAGCACAGTGAGGCTTGTAGAAGCTTTAAGATGAGATTTCAATAAATAAAACTAGATTTGTAAAGTTCGTCGCGACTAACTTTGATGTTGGCTTTGACGATGCAAGTATTCGCAAAGGCTGGTGCTTTTTGGAGGCGAGTGGACATAAGTGGACATCACGTGACATCATCAGAATACCCGTGAGGAAGTTCCCCGCATTGTCCTGAGTGTTTTGATACGTCACATGTCCATGTTGTAAAAAGTTTTTTGATTTTGCATATTTTGGGGGCGGGGCTGCGGGACAACCGAAAGGCCAGTCGGTACACCAATGTAAAACTTTGTTCAGAGTATCACCCTAAAGGAGCTGGCCGAGTTTGGTGTAGATAGTTCGAAAGCTTGCCGAGTTCTAAACCTCCAAAGTTTATACTGTAATAAGAGTCTATGGGAAAAAAGGCCCCTCTGAGAGCCGGTACTGAAGTACTAGTAACTCAGATCACTTCTACAAAGCCAACAAACTATCTGCTGATTCTAAAGTGTCTAGCTTCATGTTCCTATATGCTAATGGTTATAGGGCTCCACTGAAGGTTCTACAAACTCTCTCTCTCTCTCTCTCTCTCTCTCTCTCGATCGCGAGGGGAGAGAGAGAGAGGCAGCGAGAGCGGCGAGGAGAGGGAGTATCGCTCAGGGAGAGAGAGAGAGAGAGCGGAGGAGAACGAGCAGAGGGGACGATATCATCTAACTCTGGTTTATGTCGTTATGTGGAAGATCCGTATCTCTATTTACAGCGCTCTAGTAGGGATCTTGTATCCTCTTTGGAACGATGAGGAGAGAGAGCGAGAGAGGGAGAGCGAGCAGAAGACGAAAGACGAGCGGAGTAGAGACGGGAGGAGAGGGAAGTAGGGGGAAGAGAGAGAGAGGGAGAGAGAGAGCGAGAGAGGGGAGGGAGAGAAGAGAGGGGGAGAGAGGAGAGAGAGAGAGAGGGAGAGAGGAGGTATGAGAGGAACCTGTATGAGTACACAGATCGATATATGAGCTTATAGCTGTCTAGAGCTTACGGAAGAGAGCGCGAGAGGAGAGATAGTCGATCGTACACGAAGAGCAGACACACACGCGAGACGAGGAGACAGAGAGAGAGGAAGAGAGAGGCGGGGAATGCGAGAGAGAGAGAGAGAGCGAGAAGAGCATAGAGAGAGAGGGAGACGAGAGGGAGAGAGAGGGAAGAGAGAGAGAGGAGAGGAGAGAGAGAGAGAGCGATGAGAGCGAGTACGACGCGAGCGGGAGTGAGAGGCGCGCGCGGGCGAGACGGGCGGGCGCGCGAAGCGACGGGCGCGCGCGTGCGCACGCGCGCGCGAGCGAGCGGGCGGGGGACGACGCGGCGCGAGAGCGGGGCGAGCGGAAGAGCGCGGGGGGACGGACGCGGGGAAGCGCCCCGCGCGCGGACGCGATGACCCTGAGCGAGCGCGCTGGACGCGCCGGGGACTGACGTGGGCGACGCGCCCTCTCGCGGGACGGCGCAGAGCGGGGAGCGCGCGAGCGAGAGAGCGCGAGCGCGCGCGCGGACGCGCGCGCGGGCGCGCGCTCGAGGACGCGCGCTGCGCGAGCGCGCGGCGGCGAGCAAGGCGCGCGCTGCGCTGCGCGCGTCAGACGCACGCACACACGCGCGCGCTGCTCGCGCGCCGCTCGCCGCGCTCGCGCGGAAGCGGCTCGACGCGGTCGCGCGCGCGCGCGCGCGCGCCTGGCGCGGGCGCGCCCGCTCTCTCTCTCACACACACACACACACACACACACACACACACACACACACACACACACACACACACACACACACACACACACACTGTGTCTGTCTCTCTGTTTTGGATCCTGAATGATCTTTGTGCAATATATACACGTTACCAATCTGAGTGTGACACACATTAAGAGCTCTAGCACATAGAGCTAGCAAGCGAAGTGTCTGTGATGTAGTACCTTGTCAGCAGTGTGTATTATTTCCACATTAACACCTTGTGTATTCTTTAGGCAGCATCACCCCCACTGTGGAGCTGAATGGATTGGCGATGAAGCGAGGAGAACCTGCCATCTACAGGCCGCTGGAACCCAGAACCCCCCACAGGGCCAATTACAACTTCAGAGGAATATTCAATCAGAGGTGAGAATTGACTACAGAGCAATGGTGAGATTTAAGAGTGAGCAGCTACAGCATGTTTCAAGCAGCAGGTCTGGTGTGTGTATTGATGAGACAGTGGATTCATGGGAGGTGGTGGTGTTTGTTAGGGGATCCTCCAGGTCAAAGGTGTGTGTGTGTGTGTGTGTGTGTGTGTGTGTGTGTGTGTGTGTGTGTGTGTGTGTGTGTGTGTGTGTGTGTGTGTGTGTGTGTGTGTGTGTGTGTGTGTGTGTGTGTGTGTGTGTGCGTGTGTTGGGTGACGGGAGCCTCGTCAACCCTGGATCATGTCAGAACAACCGCAGTCAGGAAAGTCAGTAATGTAGTGTGTATTATATAAATATGCACTGAATGAATCACAAAAAAGAGCATTAATAACATATAATAACAATATTAACAATATAATAACAATAACCTTTATACACGACTATACATGGTGTTATTAAAGACGTTGTGCACACAAAAACACTTACACAAATGTTATGTTCGACTTTCTTAACATTGAGTTTTAGCCTTGTTTTAGCTTCTATCCAGCTGGACTGAGGATGTAGATGAAGAAGTTTCACTTATGTCCACTAGGGGGCAGAAGAGCTCCATGTGTAATAGCTGTATTATAAACTTTTTTTTATGAACTTTTTTCTTTCGTCTTTAAAAAACATATAATAAGAACATCTTAGGAACATGTTATAATATTTTGTCCTGCTCATATTCCGAACCTGTAATTACACAGAATATGTTTGACATATTGACATTTATTGAGTCAGTTAGTTAAGTAGCTGTATAATGACACATATAATACAAAATAATCAAGCAAAGACAAAAATGAGCAAACAGAACATATTAACTGTACAGAGGTGTAAGAGCAGCCCTGGGATCAGCTAAAGTGTTCAGGATACTTAAGCCTTAATGGAACAGGTTGTTGGTCAGTAGACTACATTTGCAGTCTTGGTGGGATGTGTACATTTTTTTCTTCAAATTGATGATCTACACATGATAATGAATGTCAACAGGAAATACGAAGACTGCTGAGCTACTCAGGTGGTCACACACAGAGAGACGTACACTCAGGCAGAGGAAACGGTGACAGCATGGCACACGGTCTCGTCCTGTCCCGTCCTAAACGCTCGGTGAGACGCGTGTTTGTGTCTCCGCCGTGGATCTCTGGCACGGAGCTTGAGAAACAGTAAGACAGCAAGGAGCCTAAGCAAATCCGATCTGTGCAAGATTACATCATTCTGGAACAGACAGACAGAGAAACGAGAGAATGAGAACGAGAGAAAGGGACAGACAGACAGAGAGGAAGAGAGAAACAACAAAGAGACAGAGAAAGATGAAGCTAAAATGTCAAAGAGAAAAAAAATGAGAAAAGAGACACAAAAGGGAGGCAGCAAAAGGGGAGAGACAGATGCAGAGATGGGAAGAAAGGGGAGATAGAGGAAAACAGATAGAAATGGGGCAGAAGACAGAGAGAGAGAGAGAGAGAGAGAGAGAGAGAGAAATGAGGATTTGCAAAGAAATGGAGTTGATACAGAGGGACAAAATTGGAGAGACAGAAAAGGGGAGAGAGACAAGAACACGTAATGGGAGAGAAAGAAAGAGGAGAAAGGAAGTTGTTGAGAAATGGGGTCTGAACAGAGGAACAACAAGGGGAAGAGAGACATTTTGGGGAAGGAGGCAGACGGCTAGAAAGAGGGAGACAGGGAAACGGATTAAGAGAATGGGAGAGACGATTGGGAAAGGGGAGAGATACAGACAAAGGAGCAGAGACAGACGGACAGAAAAGTGCAGAGAGAGAGAGAGAGATCAATCTATAGAAGAGAAAGAAAGAGAAACAAAATAGTGGAAAAAGACTGACGGACAGAAAGGGTGTGAGAGACAGACAGACTGACAGGTCTGGGAGACAGGAGAGGAAGATGGAGAGAGAATAATGAGGATGCTAGTAAAGAAGGAGAGGCGAGCACAGACAGGTTGCCATGGTGTTATTAAACACTGCAGATAATTCGACTCCACACCGCAACCGAGATCGATCGATTCGTCACCAGATTACACGTTTCACTCACATTCGGCCCACAAAGTGCCAGTGTGATTTATAAAGCAGTCATCTTCATCAGCATCATCATCATCCTCATGGCAACTCCATATGCTCCTCTATTAGTCAAAAGACATTTGTGCTGATTTATAAAAACGATCATTGAGTTTGTAATGGATTTTCTGTGTCTCACATATGGTCAGTTAATGTGTGTGAGAGAGAAGAGAGGGACTGAGAGAGAGGGACTGAGAGAGAGGGACTGAGAGAGGGTGTGTGAATGATGTGTGAAAGAAATTCTTCAATGTTTACTAAAAATAGTGCTACATGGGATCTTAATCTCTTAGTTGGAGTCTATTTTATTTGATTTTTAAATTTTTTTTAAATGATACATAAAGATTTTAATAAAACGTGTCACAAATGAACAAAGCGTATTCCCTAAAAGTAACGTAACATTAAAAACTGCTGAAACCGCCGTAGTAAACGTACGTAGCGTACAGGAAGCCATTTTTTTGTGTTGTGATCATGTAAGTATTGCACGTTAACCCCAATGGTGTGATTGTTATTTATTGGAAAACATGAGCTTCGTTGGTTATTTGTCACATCAGCATCACCATGAGCACATGAGCTGCAGATATTCTGGGGTAAAATGTTACACTGCTTCTGGTGTATGTTGATGACAGTAAATTAAATCATCAGGGGAAGCTGAGGTATGAGTATCGTGACACCAAGATGGCCGGCGAATGCCACTCGCTGACTGGAATTGGCTCAGTGAAAGATTTCTATGGCTCTTGTGTGCTAGATGAGAGACCAAAGCAAAAACTGAAGCTGTATTTCTAAAACTGCAAATCATATATTCATATAAAACAGTGATGGAAAACGATAAATCCAGCAAGAATCCTTGAGAAGAAAAGACATTCGAAAAAGGGGAACCAATAAGAACCCCCTCTGGAGAAAGAGAATCGATTGCATTCATGGGTTCATTGTTTCCTCTACTGCTGAACTTCCCGAGCTGATTTGTGTATGAGTGTGTGATTGCGTCAGCGACCGTGGCTCTGAGCTGGAACAATACGGAGGGAAACCGCCATGTTGAAAATGATGATATTTCCTGCTCCGATAGAGCGGAGAGAAACATGCTAGTGGGAAAACCTGACCTGCGGCCCTGTTTTCTTATCATAAAGTCATCGTTAGCAGTATGCAACGTAACGTATCAGCGTGTGTGATTCAATGTTCCTGACCTTTTGTGGGTCGCGAAAGGCTGCGGATGATGATGTGTGGAATGCTGGCGGATGCAGAGGGAGTGTAACGATGAACAACAACCCAACAATTGAATTGTGTTGAACAAACCGCTCTTTAGCAGCTGGACTCTGTGCAAGACTTTAACATCGGTATAGATAACGATGTTATGTTAGCTGACAAAGTGTTTGACAAAACAATTGTTGTACATTTCTTTGCGGTTCATTTAGATTTTGGCTGAGTTTAGATTGTGACACTTGTGACTTTACCATTCAGACGTTAATCCAAATCTGTCAGTTTCCAGTTGAAGTCTGAACGTTTGAGTGAACTGCATCATTTTTCATGAAGTAGGGAAAAATCCTGGGTGTTTGTTAGCCGCTAGCTGCTCAGCAAACATCAACAATCTCAAATGAACAGTATAGTTAATGTTGATAAGAGTCTCTGTTGACTGAACTAACGTAAACACTACGGTAAACTAATTCGAAAGCAATGTTTTCTTGACATGTTTCTCTTTCGGCAATGTGAAATTCAGACCTTCGAGCTTCCGTCAATCAAAGCTCGAAGAACAACTTTGCAGCCTGGTAGCTTATAAAAGAATATAGCTCTTTATTACAGACAACAACATGCCATTTAAGGAGTTCTACTAAAGAAGGTGAATTACTAAAGAAATGCCTTATGTGCTAGAACGCAAGCTAGAATAGCTAATTCACTAACTAGCTAATTCACGATAGACAACTATCGCGATAGACAACAGATACGCTAGACAACAGTACATTTTAAGGTCAATTTTGGTAAAAAAATATTTCCACATTGTTTTAAACAAAATGCAATACCGTAACGTTCATGGTAAAAAAAAATCAATCAGAGAATTGACATGCTAGCAGCAGGTCTCTCGCTGAGACGGAGCTAGCTACTCGGCTAGCTATGAGGAAACGTGTCATATTTTCAAGTGATATTTAGTCATGCGTGTATTTGGCACAACATCAGATAAGTTTTATGATTCAGTGTGTGTGTGTTTTTCAGCACAGCTGTGTGTTATTTTTTGTGAATCATCACCACAGCTCTCCCTCAGATTTGTATCGAAATTTAGATAACAGAAAGAGCTTTCCTTCTGCATTTTTATCTTGTTGGTTTAGGAAAGAGTAGCAGTGTCACGGGCCACTGACAATCTGTACTGTATTCTGTCAATCTGTTACTGAACTGATTGACAGAACAGGAGCTTATGTAATGTTGTGTAAATAAAAGCAAATCCATACACATCATGAGGTAGATTGTCTCCAGAACAGCAGCCTTGTGTGGTGTTCTTCGTTTGCTGTTGTTAGTACCTACCAAAAGTGGTCCAGGGAAGGATAACTGGTGAACCAGCGACAGGATACAGGGCTCCCAATGGTCACTAGTTCACGTTGGGAGCGAAGCACAGTCTGTCTGATTGGAACCCACTGCATAGCTGAAAAAGTTAATGCTATTGTTAATGCTATAGTTTCAGAATACACAGTTCATCACAGTTTCATGCGAATGGGGCTACGTATCTATGGACTTTACAGAGTGCTCATGCTGACCCCTGTTCAACCCCGAAAGCACCTACAATGGGCACTTGAGCATCATAAATGCACCATGGAGCAATGGAAGAAAGTGACCTCATCTGATGAACCAACCTGCAGAAGACATGGCACCAGGATCCATTATGGCAGGGGTGTCAAATTCTGGCCCGCGTGTGTAATTATATTTGGCCCGCGAGATCATATCAAATGTGCATTACAGCTGGCTAGCCGCATGCTAATACTACAAATCCCAGAATGCCTTGCCACTGTGTTGACTCGTAGTGACGAACAGCAAGCGCCCCTCATTCTCTGTTGACAGTCGTTAACAACCATGTTACAGTCACATCAGGCAAGTTAATTCCACCCTCTACAAAAATGGCCAAACGAAAGATGGACGATAGGAGCTTTCAAGACAGGAGGGAGGCAGATTATCTGTTCACGGATATAAAGGACAGACCTGTTTGTCTTGTGTGCTAACGGAGCTAACGTGTCTGTAACGAAAGTACATAACATAAGAAGACACTATGAAACAAAACATTATGAGAAGTATCAGGACCTGGACGTAAAGCAGAAGCTCCAGAAGGCAGAGGAGATGAAAAAAAAGTCTGGTTTCCCGGCAGACTATGTTCATGAAAGCAAAATCAAAAAGTGAAGCTGCTGTAAAGGCTGTAAAGATTTATTGTGGCAGTAGAGACAGCAAAATCTGCCCGGCCCTTTAATGAGGGAGAGTTTGTCAAAAAGTGTATGGTCAAAGTTTGTGAAATGAACACCACTGATGTGTCATTTATTTCAAATGTAATTTCAGATGCTTGTAATATCAAGCTCTGGTTGTTCCAAATCCTGTGTTTAAGCAAAACTAAAGTTTGTTTCCATATGAAAAAGGTTGAACATCACATATCAGTTGCAGTTAATTTTTCAATAAATATCCAGTTTGGCCCGTGACACCCCTGCATTATGGGAAGCAGGCAAACTGGCGGAGGCAGTGTGATGCTCTTGGTAATGTTCTTCTGGAGTTAATGAGGATGTTATACTGACACGTATCACCACGTACAAGAGTGCAGCTCTTCATGACAGCAGTATTCCCCAAAGGCAGTTGAGTCTTTCAGGAGGATCGTGATTCCTGTCACACTGCAAGAATCCTTAAGGAATTTTCAAGAGAATGTCAAAGAGTTTAAGGAGTTGTCTTGGCGTCAATTCCCAAGCTCTCAGTCCAGTCGAGTATCTGTGGGAGGTGCTGGACAAAGTCAGATCACCTCCTCTTACAGGACTTAAAGGAATGTTTCTGAATGTTTCAAACATCTTGAGGAATCCATGCCACGAAGAATCGAGACTGTTTTGAAAGCAAACAGAGGACAAACCCAGTATGAGTGCAGTGTCCCTAATAAAGTGATCAGCGAGTATAAATGATTTCAGATTTTCTCATTATGATATAATATCATAACAATATATCGTCACATCCTCCCTCATAATTATTACCAGTGACTCAGGATGCAGCAGACGTTACTGTCAGTGTTGAGTTGATCATGTCTCTTAGTGAAACAAAATGGGCATTTTCTCAGAAGGCATACGCCCTTTTTGATAAAAACAACATTTCAACTGATTACTTTGGCAAGAAAACTAATGTAACAGTCTAATTATTGTGTGATTATAGAATTACAATTTTAAATTTACACAGGATATGCTACGCTGATTATTTCACAATAATGACAAATGAATTTCCCCCAAATACTGTGGTCTGGCTACATATACACTTGAATATAATGTAAGGAGTATCATTTATAGTTTGGCCAAGTTGTTTCACTCGATCCAAAAAGTCAATCCAAGTCAATCCAATAGCAAACAAATCTCACAACCCAAATGCCTAAAATGTCATCCAGTCTTATCAAACATACCTGGCAACACAAACGCCTAAAATGTCAACCCAGTCTTATCAAACAAACCTGGAACCCATATGTCTAAAATGTCAAACCAGTCTAGCAACCAAAAAGTCAAACAAACCTGGCAACCCAAAAAGTCAACTCAGTTTAGCAACAAAAATGTTAGACAAATCTGGCAACCCAAAATTTCCTAAAACTCAATCTAGTCTATCAATCAAAAAGTCAAACAAACCTGGCAACCCAAAACCCAAGAAGTTTATCCAGTCTAACAACCAAAATGCCAAACAAACCTGGCAAGCCAAATTCCCCAAAATTCAATCCAATCTAGCTACCAAAAAGTCCAATTCATGGGAACGGGTGTAATTTGGTCCGAATATTTGGGGGGAGGGAATTAGGTTACAAGCCCTAAATGCTGCACAGCTCTGCTCCAACCCAGGAAGGACATTTCAGCAGTGTCACTTTAGTTGAATGCATTATTCATTCATTCATTTTTAACAATACAGTCTGCTCAAGGTCGAGGCTGATTCGGAGCCTGTTCTGGGAGCACTGGCCACGTGGGAACACACCCTGAATGGGGGACACCGTTATTTACTTTATTATCCTTTTTCCCTCCCTCTGAAATGTCTTTGTAGAAGAAACTAATAATAGTAGGACTAAACGCAAGTTTTTTAGTCTGAACAACATTCCTGTGTACCCTTTCTGATTTACATGAACATTACAGACTAAAAGCCATGAATAAAGCTGCCTATCAGCTTGTACAAGCATGGCTGTACATCTCATTAAATCCCTGAAATTATGAAAACAGCACATGGTGTGTCATTATGAGGGAAGCAATAGCTGCTGTGTTAGAAGGGTCATTTTTTATTTTTTCAGGGTAAACACTGAGTGCTCTGATTAAAAAGCAGAGGTCACCCCTTGTGTCTCATATGCGTTTGAAGCCATAACGGCAGAGGAATTTCAATTTCCCAAGCTCATTTAAGTGTCAGGAAGCCCGGATGTTCCGTACTGCGATCAGCTGAAGCAGAACCGGGGCGGTTCACCCTGGAGCCACATTTCAAGCAGTAGCTCAGCCAAAAATGAAAAGTACACAGCGTCTCTCTTGCTCAAAAAATCTACCCAGCGTGTTTTAAAACACAACTTCTCAATAACTGTTAGTGTTGCACTGAGACAAGTGTTAAGTGCTAAAAGAAAAGTGTAAAGCTACGACTTTAGCACTGCCCAAACCGACACACTTGCCTCACACAATCTGGAGCTTCTGTATATTATTATCTGTATGTTAATAGCCAGAGTCTTCATCTCTACCAGTCGTCCTCTGTGAAGTTATAGCAACTATTTACTGAGGAAGAAACTATTATGGCTTCAACATGGCAGTTTCTAAGTATTTTTTTTTAATCAAAGGAAATCTGGGTGTTCAAAAATAAACAGATTGCAAAATAAAGTTTCTGGTGTTAAATAAATATGTCATTATTTTATTATATTTGTTCATGATACTTTTTGATTATTTAGGAAAATTATGTAGGAAGGCTAAAAAAAATACTAATGTAAGCCATTGGTCTCAGTACCAACATAGCTAAATGGCTGGAAAAAATAAAAATAAACTGACTTACAGTCTATAATGTTTGGTTGTACTGGGATTGGGCTTGTGTCAGTCATTTTGTAGACATGCCCTTTTTGGCAATATACATCCTCGAATTATTATTAGAGGAAACTGCTTTGTAACATGTTTTAAAGTGATGTTGTGACAGTCTTTGCAAAAAGTACCTCAGGTTAGCACGCTAGCTCTAGTTGAACTACAGGTATCAGTAGTTTTGGGTAGTGGAGCTTTGAGGTATATGGGTGGGTTCAGTGAGGGGGAAAAAAAATCATTCAAATCTTATTCCACTTCAAATATTTATCCATTAGAGACAGCATATTTATTCTCTATTTATTTGCTAATCTTTTTTAACACACCTTTTAAGCTGTTTGTTGTTTAACTGAAATGTTCATTAAACTAACCTGGTGTTATTTTCGTTAATCATAAATGTATGACGGTGTTATTTATTTATGATGCGTATTACAGTCTGATGCGCTTATATGCCACACTTTGATCAGCCAGTTTAAATGTTATTTCATGTTGAATCAGTATTTTCTCTCTTTCTCTTTGCTTCACCCGATTAACAGCTTCACTGAGCTTCAGAAGCTCTTTGTTGAGTAATGGCGAGACGGTGATGGTTTTCAGGTCATCGCCATATCTGCTTTTCAAAGAGGATTGACATTGAATTATACAAACTGTTCACAGAAGGGATTTGGGACACAGCCCATGGAAATGTATAGTGCTAATATTGTTACCAATGCAGGTATGTAAATATATAGAGACTTATATTTCTGATAGATGTATTAGTCAGACTGTTACTCCGACATATTCAAGTCTTCTATTGTTTTATCGCAAACAGTACATTGTTCATGCTAATTCAAGTGGGATTAAGATTAGGACTGTAACAAACACTTCAGTTCAGTTTGGAGTTACTACTGCAGCGTTATCAGGACAAACACTAGACAACAACAGTGTTTGACAATCAAATCAAATGAAAATTAGAAGTACAGATATTATATGTTGCATGTTTCAGTGGTTGTAAGTGTGTGTGTGTGTGTGTGTGTGTGTGTGTGTGTGTGTGTGTGTGTGTGTGTGTGTGTGTGTGTGTTTGGCACTTCTCCCATTCCTCCTGTTAGGTGTTCCCACTTTGGCTCACGTTCCTTTTTAATTCAGACCAGACGGCCCGCTTATATATGTGTGTGTGTGTGCCTGCGTGGGTGTGTGTGTATGAGAGCGATTCCTTTCCCACGCTGCAGCACCTGTATTCACCCACCATGACACCCGAATCTATCCCCCACCACCCAAAAGGCCCCTCCTGAAATGAGGCGCCCCATGGAATTCTGGGAGTGAACTGCAGCATCACTGTGCAAAAAGCATTACTAGATTTCAAAGATGATTTGTGCCACTTGGTGGTTAAAAGCCTGGATCATTTCCCCTACCACTACTACTAATACTGTTTAACTACAACTTTTATTACTTCTACCGTCACTACTATTAATACTCTTACCACTACTGCTAATATCGCTAACAGTGTTACTCCTACTACACCCATCACTGATTTTATACACCCAATGCTACTGCTGTGTATCACTCCTGCAGTTCACTGCTGTTGTTAAGAAGATTTCTAGTGGTGTTACTGCTACCACCACCACCACCACCATCGCTTGTACTATTACTACTATTACCATTACAATCAAAATCACTGCTGTTACACTACTGTTAATATTAATAACAGTACTGCTAATACTGCTACATCTACTACCACTACTTATATTTACAGTTATGCTCTGTTACCACTAACACACCGCCATTGCTATTACTCATATTATCACTGTTACTACTACTAACGCTATACTACATGCTTTGCTATACAATAATAATGCTGTAATTACTATTTTATTATATTTTCTTAAGACTATTATTACTATTATCATTACTAGTCCTTCTGCTCCTTTCACTACTAGTATTCCTATTAAGATTGCTGTTACAATTCCTATTTGTAACACCACCACTTCTATTGCTAATATTATTATGACTAGATCTACTATTACTCTTGTTGCTACTTTATTGTTACTACTACTTGCTGCTTCTGTGACCAAAACTGCTATTCGCTATTACTTAAACTGTCATAACTACTATAAATAGTTCTACTTCCGCCTGACTTTTGTGGTAACCTGTCCAGTAGATCTGTCTATCTGTCTGTCTGTCTGTGTGTTGTCTGTCTGTCTGCTGAGCCGCTTAGCAAGGCCCTTAAACCCCAATTACCCAGCTGTGTAAAATGAGAAAATAGTCGCTAAATGCCATAAACGTAATTATCTGTATGTATGTATGTATGTATGTATGTATGTATGTATCTATCTATCTATCTATCTATCTATCTATCTATCTATCTATCTATCTATCTATCTATCTATCTATAATTGCCCAGCTGTGTAAAATGAGATAAAATGTAAGTCGCTCTGGATAAGGGCATCTGCCAAATGCGATAAATGTAACTATATCTATGTATCTCTCCATCCATCCATCCATCCATCCATCCCCAATTGCCCAGCTGAGTAAAATCAGATAAAATGTAAGTTTCTGTTTGTCTGTTTACTTTTCATGTTAACACTGACCACTACTGCTGCTGGTATTGCTACTAACTGTTATCATCACTGCTATCAGAACTCTTCATACTTGTAGAGAAAGCATCGAGCTGAGTTTGCAGCTGCCTTCTTCTATTATAAAGTTTACAATTCTTGCTATGTGACAGACATTTAAGAGAAAGTGCACACAGTGCCTGTTTTCCTGTGTACTGTTTGTTCTCAGCGGCTGTTATGTTTCTCGGCCCATCAGATCGTGGCCAGTTACTGCACGCTCTGCCTTTTCTTTTCAGGATGTTCATAATTATTTTGGAATAGTTTTCTGCATTTCATTACTGCATGTGTGTAATTCCTGTTTTATTATTATTCCTTGGTGGTTTCTGCACATGCCCTGAGCTTAACTTTGCCCAGATGGCTTCCATCAGAATTAAATCTGAGCTCACACTGAAGCGGAAGTTCAGTAACTGATGAACCTACACAGCTGGAATATTTATGAAATTAAACAGCGTGGAGGATTCAGGTACAGCGGGGTCTCCTGGTTCGAGCACACTAAAAGATGTTCTTATTCTGTCAGTTATCAAACATTAAATAGATACTGAAGGAAGGCTTTGGCCTAAAATGGCCTTACCTCAGATGCAGTCGAACAGCTAGGACATATTTGGTTTTCAGAGTTTTTCCAGCAGTCCTTCTTTAACTACTTCTTTCTTCTCAACGTCACTTCTTCTCTGCAGTTTAATTGGCTGTTGAGGGAAATGCATTCTGATTGAATCACATAATCTACTAGACTTAAACAAACGATAAACAAGCCGGGGTTGACAGTTGCAAGGCAAAATAGACAAACACATTTCTAGTTACTTCACCATTTTTGTTATTGTTTGTTATTGAAGAACCAGTAATACTTTCTTGGTGTAGATTATATTATTATTCTATTATTGATATAAAATTGTTATTGCAACTAGTATATGAAGTGATTTGACTGTGGAATCGATCCAAACAGCATCAAGGTCACCACAAGGTCAAAAATACGGCTATTCTTTCTAGTCTGAAGTATGTATTAAGCGTATTTAAGGGAACGCATATTAAAAAATAAAGGACTAGATGCTAGATCGTTGGATGCTGATAACGTCAAGTTCTCATTTTATTTTTCTGCTTGTTTTTTTTTTTCAATTTGGGTATCATAAATTTTTGATTGGAATCAGGGCAATCTTGCAGGAATAGATAAGTAATAATGTAAAGTAAAATCATCATTCGATCACGTGCTACACGAGTGAGATGTGCAAAATTTGGATTTGGATTTTTCCTAAACTAGTGCAAGAGTGCTAAGCGTGTGATTTTGCAGTGTGAATGGGTTGCAGTGGGGGTGCTTGGGATCAGGGCGTTGACCCCGGATCAGTCTGTGTCACTCTTCATAAAGGCCGAACACACTCCTAAATCTGGGCTCTGAAGAGCCGTCTGACAGGCTGCGTGGGCGAGCCAGAGTTACGCAGGAGAAAGAGCAGAAATGTGACGGGGCTTTTGTTTTGCCTTCCTGAGGCGCGGTCCACCGGGGGCCATTACCTCGCTTGCCCTACGGCGTTAATTTCACCATTTATAACTAGGATAATATCGTTCGGGTTCGGCCACGGATATAAATCTGTCGTCTTTTCTTGAGTTGTTCTAAGCTTTTGTCCATTGCTTCTTACTTCAGCCTTTTCTCCACAGGAGCTCTGTGTGTGCTGTGAGAAAGTTTGTGTCACTTTGATAATGTGGAGCCTCATTTCTGGGTGAACGTCAACAACCCTCTTTCAATGAACAGCGATAATAAAAGGCAGTAATCATCATAAGAATAATACAGCTACGATATTCTGTTTGTTGTTAGTCTCTTCTCTGTGAAACATCGTAGGCCGGGGAAGTAGCAAAGATTACAGCTGCGGACGCCGGCCAAAATATTTTGGCATGAAGTTCTTTCTTCGTTTCTCCTAATTACGATCACGCAGGATTAGCGTCATTCTTACCTCACGTTGAAATCTCAGAAAAGTCTCAAGCACTGCTAGGAAGTCAGCAGCTGCAAACTTTTGTTTCCTCTCCAAGCTGCAACAGGTCACAGATTAATAAGAAAAATGATGCATATTAGTCTGTATAAGACGAAGGTGAAGTTTATATACAAACGCCAAATCTCCCTCTAGAGCGTCTCATTTTAGAGGCACGAAAACGGATTTGTTAAGTTGATTGCAAGTTGCACGTCCCACTGAGAATTATTGTTACTATGGCCACCGGTAGGAGGAACGGCTCCTGGTGTTTAAAAATGCTGTTTAAATGAAAATGTATTTTTTTTTATTGTTTTATATTGCATAAGAGAAATATAAATAACACGTGTTTTTTTTTTTTTTTTTTTTTGAAAAAGGGTGAGAACAGTGATAAAGCTTTAGTATATGTCTTGTTTTATCTCTTATCTATCGTTCTCTAATAATGACCTCGTAATAAACAGCACAATACCGAGTAGCTTTTAGTTTTTAGTGGAGTTTAGCTGGGAAGAGTCTCTAGTAAGGCTTCGCAGACTAGCTATGTGTTGGGTGTCCGTTACGGTGTTATGTGTGTTGCCATAGAAACGCGCGATGTCCGAGATTGAGGAGATGACAGAGTGGAATCTTTGAGTCATTATTTCAAGTCCGGCGGTTCAACAAGTCTGATTTACACTGTGATAAAACTGTCGTGTTTCAATAAGCTAATCCTGTTTTGACTCGAATGCCTTTTTCTCTTACTCCCCTTCCCTGTTTTTCTCTCCTTGAGGTATCACTCTACGGTCCCCAGGGTGTTCTACGTGCAGCTGACTGTAGGCAGTAATGATTTTTATGGTGAAGGTCGAACACGTCAAGCAGCTCGGCACAACGCAGCCATGAAAGCTTTGCAGGCGCTGAGAAATGAACCCATTCCAGAAAAGCAACTTCAGGTATAAACACACACACACACACACACACACACACACACACACACACACATACTCATACACACACACATACTCATACACACACACATACTCTCTCACACACACACACACACACACACACACACACACACACACACACACACACACACATACACAGACATAAACACACATGCACATCTTAAAACATGGTCACATGTACTAAAGACTCTATAGTGAAAAATCGAAAGAGACTCAATACCCATAATGCATTGCAGCATTTAAAGACTGTGTGCATGATGTAGTGCGGTTTGTGTTGTTTAGTGATTAGGGTTGTTATATGGAGTCTACAGGGAATTCATTTCGGGACTCAGGACCTTAGGCATGATGCTCATTGGTGTATATGGTTTATGGTTTGGGAAACGTCCACATGGGACCCGTGAAAGTGAGGACAGATTAGGGATTAGGGAAGAGGAAACAGTACATGATACATACTACAGTGGACACACCTCTAACCTTGTGTTTCCTTCGTTTCCTCTTTCCTTTCCTGGCGATGTCCAGCACCCTAACTCTCTCTTCACCTTTTTATTCCTGTCACTGAAGGCAGATTACCCACAATCCCTTTGTGCTGACCTCATATCCCCTTGTTCTTGTATCTTTATTCCTTCCCTTGGTGTCACACCGGGGGTGTAAAGACAACCTCACATACACTTAATGCGGCTTTTATGTGTGCCCAGTTGTAAGCTTAACACTGCGCGACTGTGTATAAATCACTTAACACACTGACGCTACGTGCCAGCGCTGATGTCACCACTCCGTCTCTCCCTCGCTCATCTGACAACACATGGACAACACGTACTGATCCTACAGGTTCAAAATAAAAAATAAAAAACAGGTGGTAAATAAATATGCCATCATCTCTCACACCACTAATGTGCCCCGTGGTTCACAGTCTAATGCCCTTTTCCTTAGGTAAATATACACACCTTACCATAAAACTGCCTCAACTGTATCACACCCCCTCATTACAACAACGGTACCCAGTTACAGACATGTATAGAAGAAAAGAACTTGTGGAAGAACGATTTAAATTAGCAAATTTTATTCTAAAATTAGAAAGCTCCCAATTTTATTTATTTATTTATTTATTTATTTATTTATTTATTTATTTATTTATTCATTCATTCATTCATTTATTCATTCAATCAATTCAGAAAGCTTACAAGTTATGGTTGAATTTCTTTTTTCTTTACCTCAGTTTAATTTCTTTTTATTTTTAAATTTTATTCTATTTTATTTTGGCTTTACTTAAATGTATTTAATAGTTTACTTTAATAATGTTTGTAGTAATAATATCTGTCTGCTTTTATAATTCTTGACTGATTTTCTTTGGTTAAATTTGAATTGTGTGTGTGTGTGTGTGTGTGTGTGTGTGTGTGTGTGTGTGTGTGTGTGTGTGTGTGTGTGTATTGAACAAATGTCCTCATTAGGATATGAAATTCTGACATAGTGACTGTGTGTGTGTGTGTGTGTGTGTGTGTGTGTGTGTGTGTATGTGTGCACTGTGAAGTAAACATTTTACATATATTTTTTGCAGTTGTAGTTATAGCTACTTGTCCACTCTCTGACTCTACATGTGTTTGTTTTATTCAACTATAACACAAAGATACACCATGGGACCCGACACCCGACTAACACACACATACGTGGATGTTCCCCAAACTGAACCCACAAAGTTTGACACCCAGTTGAGTTTCTGTCATACTGTTTTTATTTCCTTTGATCGCATTTTTTTTTTCGCATTTTGAATTTCCCTTACAAGGGAGTAATAAATGTACGTCACATTTTATCTCCTCACCTTCTCAACTCCGATGTCCAACCGCAGATGTCCAACCGTGCTGGACATCTAAATGAGTGAAAATCCCCACAGCAACCTCCGATATCTAGTGCAAAGCTTTCTCGCTGAAGAGCGAGGCTTATTATGACAGCAAAGGGAGAATAAATCAGGAACGGGATGTTTAACATGCACATATTAGCGGGATGTTTAAGGGCCCACAAACTTTTGGCCAATTAGAATAGATCGATGTGTTCTACTTTTATTTTCCCTAATAAAATAAAATTGAAACATTTCTCACTTCACTTAGACTTTTCTTGTCAGAATTGATTAAACTGAACCTATTAAAGTCAAGCCAAAATTGCGAATACAAAAACCTTTGCCTTGTGTGTGTGTGTTTGTGTGCGTGTGTGTGTGTGTGTTTGTGTGTGAGCATTTGGCATCGATCTAGTTATTTAAGCCGTAATATTGTGCTTTTCTCGCCTGTTCGTTCTTGCTGTGTTCATAACGAGCTCTTTATCAACTGCTTCTCTTCCTGTATTATGTTACAGAGTGAAGAACGCCATAGTCATGTACCGCCTCAGGCACACACACACACACACACACACACACATACACACACGTGCATGTAGTGGATGTATTTCCACTGCAGGAATTTTTTCAGGAACTCGTGCTGTGGTTCCAGGGGCCTTTATTTTAGTTCCCAAGACTACTAGGTATTGAATGCACAATCCTGGAACTACTGAATGGATCATAGTGAACTTTCTGTCTTGCAAAATCCTCTCTTGCCAAATATTTGCAGTATTTAATTCAGAGGCAGAACAGCACAGACATTTTCGTAGTGCTTTGTATTTCCCTGCGCGTCATGTCGTCATTTTTTTTTTATTAACTGTTCATGAAAGGGGAACAACATAAAAGATGTTCCGTTGAATCAGATAAGGAAATCTGAGCCTCTTGGATGGAACACTCCTCATATTGCTCAGATTAAAGACAAGAGCATTTTATTTTCCCAGCATCTTATAGACACATGCATCAAATTGCCCTAAAACCTTTTAATATATATATTTTTTTATTATTTATTTTTTCAGATTCATGCAAGAAATATAGCTTCATTTGTGCTTTATATATTTTTAGAGTCTGGAGGACAAAAAAGGCTCAGAGGAGGAGAGCGACGCAAATAAATCTGAAATCAGCCTGGTGTATGAGATTGCACTGAAGAGGAACATGCCTGTGAATTTTGAGGTATAAAACACACAATATGCTGTAGCATGAACCTGAGATTTCAGCTGTCAGTTAATTTTTAATGTGTTTAGCCACCCTATATATTCAGTATATATGTATTTACTAAGATGTGTATATTAACTCTCTGAGATTTGTATCCACATAAAATGCTCTTATCCAGATTTGTGACAGGTGCCTTGTTCTGAAGAAAGCACCATTTCCTGTCAAAGCATGAAAAGTTCTCTGTGTTGCCTCCGTGTCTGGTTTAGTGTTCGTCCCAGTCACGTTGCCAGATTCGTTCTGATCCTAATCCCTCTGTCAGGCCTGGAAAATGTCTGTCTGTTATTCCATCCTTAGCGTGAGGTCAATTTAACCACGATGTTTAACAACTTTAACAAGCAGCCTCATTAGCAAACTTCCGAACAGATTTCGTGCGTAAACGTTACGTTGTAAATGTTATGTTTTTCCCCGATCGTGTTGTTTTCTCTACACAATCCGAAGACCGCGTGCGTGCATGTGGCGTGCGCTGTCAAGCCGAGTTTAACTTGCGAATGATGTATCGCTCTTTTCCTGTGTCGTCCTCCGCTCCATCGTTCAGCTGTGGGATCCTGGCCTGCGCAGGAATTTTGGCCCGTGATCAGGATTCGGAAAGAATGTGTAGTGCGCACTTTATGGATAAACACCGAAACCGAGAGTAAGTGCTACAATGTGAGCGAGAAGCAAACCGTGGAAACGGTGCACGTCTGGATCGGAACAAAATGGCATATCTCCTCTACACGACCAGCAGAGATGATGATTATGATGATGATGATCCACAAAGAACATGAAGAACCTACACGCTAAAGAACTCATCTGTTGCTCATCACAGTTCTCACTGACATGCCTACAGACAGTGTTGGTGCAATACACTGACTGAGACAGACAGACAGCTTAGCAGTTAGACTGATAAATGAATAGGCAGGGAGGAAAATTGATAGATAAGTAGATGGAGGAACCAAGTGATGGAGAGACTGACAGGAAAAGTGAAAGGCCTGACAAACGAACACATACAGTACATACTGACAGACATAAGCCCTATTCGGACGGGATTAGTTTTACGTGGGGACGTGGGGGTAAAGTAATTATTACCAGAGCGTCTCTGTGATTTTAGTCCTGTCCGAATGCGCCATCTCGGTGATCATTACGGACAATGTCAGTAAAGATTACGGCGACTTTTACCTTCTGTAAAAAGGTCCGGGAAAATTACCTCAGGTCATACTAATCCCGTCTGAATAGACCCGCTGTAAATACGTACGTCATTCCGTCATTTCCTGTTTAGAAGTAGTTTTTGGTGCGTTTTGCAGGAATGGAGGCGCTTGAAACAGGAAGCAACGTCATACACACATGACGACAAGGAGGTTACTGTGGTGCATAAAGCGAGTTACCCCTCCCACTTCTGCTAGTTTTACTGAGATGTCTTGCCCCTTGCGAATTGGCCAATTAATAATACAGACGTCCTGAGGTAAAATTGCATTACTCCACATCCCCACGTAGAACTAATCCCATCCGAATAGTGCTATAGACATACAGGTAGACAGACTGATGACAGACAGACGAACTGGATGACGGACAGAATGACAGATTGTTGACAAATGGGCCATTAAGGAGAAATAAGGGTGGACAGAGACAGACAGACATATAAACAAAGAGATGGGAAGACAGACAGACAGACGGGTATACAGATAGATAGACAGATGGAAAATAGATGGACAGATAGACAGAAAGACTGAAGTAAAGATAGACAGATAGGTCAAACAGCGAGATCGACAGATGTGTGGACAGACTAGAAGAAATGTGGCCAGACAGACCTACAGACAGACAGATATACAGTGGATTCAGACTTTCAGACCTGTAGAACTCTCTCTCACTCTCTCTCTCTCTCTCTCTCTCTCTCTCTCTCTCTCTCTGAGTCATGTGCATGAGTGTGTGTCTTGGGGGCAGACGCATCAACACGCCATACAAAAGAGCCTTTCTTCGCTCAGTGGGTCTCGGTGTCTCTTGCCGTCCTCACATCCTGCCTTTACACAGATCGTCCCACATCGTCTTCCCGGAGAACATGATCCATGTAGGACAGAAAAACTGGTCAGATCAAAGTCCTCGTTGAAATTCCATCACTGTACCGAAGACGTTACACCGTCTGACGCCGGGGACGATGGCTCGTCTGTTGCCGATGGATTTAAGGAGTGCCAAGATCTACTCAAAGACAGTGTTCCTGTGATTAGACAATCACATGCTGCAGGCGATAAGCTTCCACCACCGAATCCTCAACAATAACTGCAGTGATGGTGACTGTGTGAGGTCAGGTGACTCAGGGCTTTAGATGCATTCAGGATCCATGTTAATTAGTTCTATGGTATGACTGGAGATGTTCTCAGATATCTATAACTGTAAATATAATATATAGAGCAGTAGGTAAAGAGAGAGACAAGCGGCTAAATATAAAATATGTCGGTTTGAATCGCACACACGGATAAACGTGGACTTGCGAGAGAGGACTTGGACTTACGTGGACTTGGTTAGTATTATGATGTCATACCCCATGATATATGAAAATGTTCTATCAGCCCGGAGTAAACAGAGCAGCTTCAGAGCCACCACAGATGGAGAGATCTCTTCTGTAACATTGGAGTGTGATGATCAAATCCTTCCACATGAAAGTCTTGTAAATATTGGGTCATAAATTCTGTCAAGTGTGTGAGGAACGCTCTCTCTCTCTCTCTCTCTCTCTCTCTCTCTCTCTCTCTCTCTCTCTCTCTCCCCCTCTCACTCTCTCACTTTTTCTCTCTCTCTCACTCTCTCTCACACACTCCCCCCCTCACTCTGTCTCTCTGTGTGTTTCCCTCAAGATAAATATGATAATTCACTTTAATTTCACTTTAATGACTGAAAGACTAAGAAACTTACAAAGATGTGTATTATGACGTACACAAAGAAAATACACTGAAATAGACAGGAGAGACTAGATGGATGGGTGGATGGATGGGTGGATGGATGGGCATGCAGAGAGATAGATAAACAGGCAGATGGACAGATGGATAGACGGATGGATGGATGGATGGATGGATGGATGCATGGTTAGGCAGATGTATATTATGACATTATATGTATAAAGTAACTTGGTTTCTAGGTTCTCAGTAAAACTGCATACACAGTGTGTGTGTAGGAGAGAGAGCGATAGAGAGAGACAGAGAGAGAGAGAGAGAGAATGCCAGACAGCTTATATGTATAAGGATAGGATTTAAAAGGGAGTCTCAGCAGCGAGATAACTTTCACTGAACAAGAGAGAGTCAGGTTTGTGTGTGTAATCTAATCCTCCTACTTAACACTGAACTGAATGTCCAGCTGCATTCTGGGTAACTGATGTTCTAAATGTTTAATGTGTTCGTTACAGTCGTAACCTGCTCTGCTCTGCGTCTCACCGGCCCTCCTGTGTCCCCAGGTGCTGAAGGAGAGTGGCCCGCCCCACATGAAGAGCTTCCTGACCCGTGTGACGGTGGGCGAGTTCTCTGCTGAGGGTGAGGGCAACAGCAAGAAGCTGTCGAAGAAGCGTGCAGCTTCCTCCATCCTGCAGGAGCTGAAGAAGCTGCCCTTCATCCCTATAGTGGAGAAGCCCAAAGTGCACTACAAGAAACGGCCCAAGACCATACTGAAGGTTAGGCTGCTGACTGTAGACAGACTTCCTGGCAGACAGACAGAACGACAGAAAGGCACATCGACATAAAAACACTGGTAGATTGACACACAGGTAGACAGTTTGTTCAGACACAATGACAGTCAGAAACAACAGAGACAGTCACACACAGACATGTACGGTGGATGACTGAGGGACAAACACACGGGTCGATCGACAGGTCGACTGACGCACCGGGACACTGACCGTGAGATCAAGTGTTGGACAGACAAACAGCAACCTACACACTAATAAGCTGCAAGTCAGACAGACAGAGCAACTGGAAAACAGACTGAAACACAAGCACACTGACAGACAGGCAGACAGACAGAAGGACAGTCTGATGCACAATGACAGACACACTAACAGACATGAATCATATGGTGGACGGACTGACCGACAGAAGCTGAACTGCTAAACAGATAGATGGTGGGATAGACAAAAAGACAGCCTGATTGACACACTATCTATCAGTCAGGACCTAGAACAGTGTGTGTGTATTTATTTGTGTGTGTGTGTGTGTGTGTGTGTGTTATATGTCCTCATAGGCTGGCCCAGAGTATGGTCAGGGAATGAACCCCATCAGCCGACTCGCTCAGATCCAGCAGGCTAAACGAGAGAAAGAGCCCGAGTACACACTGCTGTCCGAGAGAGGCTTGCCACGCCGCCGAGAGTTCATCATGCAGGTACTGTTTACACTCACACACACACACACACACACACACACACACACACACACACACACATGGCAGTGACAATAGTTAGGATTTTGATGATATTAGTTCTATCATTACAGTCGTTTTAAAACGGATAAAACTCCGATCCCATCGGTCGAGAGCCATGTTCCAATTTTCCGACGTTTTTAGCTTTGTTTAAAACCGTTAAAAAATGTTTATTCAAAGCAGCATTCCACCGAGAAATGACAAATGAAATATCCCTCTGTTGTTAACTGCGGTATCGTTCGTGCACTGTTTTGATTTTGGCAGCGATACGTCCTGTTTATGTTTCTGCTTGTGTTTCATTCCCTCTCTCGGCCCTTCGCTTTGTTTTATTAGACGTCTGGGTTTGTTTGATTTACTTTTGCTTATTTCACTACAGGGTGGTGTTCTATTGTTTCTGGGTTAAAGAAACTCTACCTGTGTAGGAAACCGCTCCTCAGATACGATGTAATACGCCTGAGAAGAAAACGCGCAAATATAACTGAAGATATTCCGGATGGCAAGATAATAAATATTTATGTCTAGTCTGTTGTTAATCAGAATTCTTTAATACATATATATTTTAAGCCCCAGGCCGAGTGCAATGTACTTAATATAAAGTAAATTATTTTCAGATGTCTAACGCTGTCTCTTACTGCGCTAGACTTTTATTTTTTATTCATTTTTTTTTCAAAGCAGAGTTTTTTATTTTATCACAACATGGGTGCGGCAATCAAGGGAAATTGCCGTGTAATCGAAGGAAATAATAATAACAATAATAAAAAAAAGGCTCAAATGACTGGGAGGATTATATTATATTTATTTTTCAGTTCCTGTGCTGTATAAAACCCAGGATGTGTGATGAGAGGGTTTCACAGGATTCAATAGTATTTATTTATTTGTTTGTTTGTTTGTTTGTTTGTTTATTTACTTGCTTACTTACTTACTTACTTTTAATTTCAGGAATTTACAGACCTTTCTCTCTCCACCACTAATCATTGTATTTGAGCTATCAGATATCACAAAGTTTATACAGAATATGCCAAACATGTAAAGGGTTTCTATGATGCCAGACGTGTGATTGTAAACATCCTGTGACGTTTTAAATGCTACTATATATATAACAAACTAGCAGATACTTATTCCTGCTTCTAGAAATTGTAGAAATGTATCATTTCTAAAAATCTTACATCTTATTTTCTTTCTAGCAAATAAATAAATGTACAAATTCAATTTTGACTTAGGAAAAAAAAAAAGTAGTCTTCAGAACAACTGAGACGAAATAATCACATTTTTTGTACATCATAATTTTACGATGTCATAATTAAAAATATTAGATGTATTTCTTTATTTTCAGGACTCTCAGGACTATCTGTCTGTCTGTCTGTCTGTCTGTCTGATTTATCTATCTGTCTGTCTGTCTGTCTGTCTGATTTATCTATCTATCTGTCTGTCTGTCTGTCTGTCTGTCTGTCTGTCTGTCTGTCTGATTTATATATCTGTCTGTCTGTCTGTCTGTCTGTCTGATCTATCTGTCTGTCTGTCTATCTATCTATCTATCTATCTATCTATCTATCTATCTATCTATCTATCTATCTATCTATCTATCTATCTATCTATCTGTCTATCTATCTATCTGTCTCATCTATCTGTCTGTCTGTCTGTCTGTCTGTCTGTCTGTCTGATCTGTCTGTCTGTCTGTCTATATCTATATCTGTTTATCCATCCATCCATCCATCCATCCATTAGGTGTACCTGAACAGGTTTACATTCTAACAGCTATCTAAACATGTGGGTTGGTTTTAGTGCTTTAGAAGCTGCTGATCTTTTGGAATTTTCCCTCTCGACAGAGTTGCGTTACACTGAATGGTGCAAAATAAACAACAACATTAATCGAGCAGCAGTGCTGTGGAAATGCCTAAGAGAGCTCAGAGGAAAATACTGTAGTCAGATTGGGTTGAGTTGGCAAAAAGGATGTAATCACTCAATGCAGATAATCACTCTGTCCAACTGTGATGAGCAGAAAAGCAACACAGAGTCCAGAAAATATTGACCTCTGTGATGCTATCATGGGATCTCATTATCCCACACTGGAGAGTTAAAGATTATGTTAAAAAAAAAAGATTGGTGCTTTAGTTTCTTTATGTAATAAATTTCTGGTGTGTGTGTGTGTGTGCACAGGTGAAGGTGGGTGATGAAGTGACCTCAGGAACAGGGTCGAATAAGAAAGTCGCTAAACGTGCAGCTGCAGAGGCAATGCTGCTCCATCTGGGATACAAAGCCTCCACGCCTATTCAGAACACACAGGAGAAGGTCAGCACACAGGACAGTGCACACACACACACACACACACACACACACACACACACACACACACACACACACACACACACACATACAAAACGCTTCCATCCAGATGTTAACGATTGTGCATTTCCGTCAACTCCTGTTCCGTTCTGAAGATCAGCAACAAGATGACATAACCAAAGAGTGCTACACACACACACACACACATACACACACACACACACACACACACACACACACACACACACACACACACACTACATCCCGTAGTCTGCCACTGCAGGCCTGTTTGTCAGTGGTGTTTGATTTTAACGTACACTTTACTACAGAATTTGGTGCAGTTTGGGACACAGCTGCGGTCAGTGGTTAGATTTGTTATTGTAGCTAAAAATCTGGCTTGTGTTTCAGTGAGTCAGTTTGTCAGTGAGTGTATACTTCTGACAGTGTGCTATTTTAGCACACTATTTAGTGTGGCAGTGTGCAGTTTGGGACGTAACCCATGGAGAGAACTTTTGCACCAAGGGGTTTAGAACCTTAGGCCATGGATTCGAGAACTGTTGTCCTTTACCTTCAGTCCAGTTGGCCCTAGAAAATTGTACGTGCGTGTGAGCGTGTGTGTGCGTGTGTGTGTGTGTGTGTGTGTGTGTGTGTGTGTGTGTGTGTGTGTGTGTGTGTGTGTGTGTGTGTGTGTGTGTGTGTGACTTCATTACTCCATTATATATTTGACTGTGTAGGATTTAACTGTGATGTCTCAATTCCCTTCCTCCCTTCCTAGTGAAGATTAACCTGTGTGACATGCTTGAAAAGTGCTTTTCCCCTTTCACTCACTCTGCTTCTGTGTGTGTGTGTGTGTGTGTGTGTGTGTGTGTGTGTGTGTGTGTGTGTGTGTGTGTGTGTATCATTCGCTTGCTCAGCCACACATGGACAACAAAAGCTGGAATGGACAAAGAGCCTCTTTCCCTGAAGCCAGCACTAACAGTAAGTGTTTTTCTCTCTCCCTTGCTCTCTCTTGCTCTCTCGCGCTCTCTCTCGCTCTCTGTCTCTCTCTCTGTGTGTGTTGTGTGTGTGTCTGTGTGATGCTGTGTGTGTACGTGTGTGTGTCTGTGTGATGCTGTGTGTGTGTGTGTGTGTGTGTGTGTCTGTCTGTGTGATGCTGTGTGTTGAATCTAGCTGACTGGAGGGCATGGCCTGAAGACTATCCCTGTTTTTCTGTCATTCAGGATTACACACACACATACACACACACACACACACACACACACACACACACACACACACACACACACACACACACACACACACACACACACGTTCTAACACACACTAATGCTGTCAGAAGGGATTTCACCATGACCAACATGTACAGATGTCATGATCAGGTTTCAGAGACAGTTTAAAAGCAGTAGTGTATTATTTAGCTGTTTGACCTACTGTTTAGTGCACCAGTATGCGGTTTAGGACAGAGCCTGTTTGTGATAGACCTGGGTTTATAGCTAGGAGTCCATTACTAAGTCCATTACTTTTTTTTCTTTCTTTTCTCTTAATACCATCATCTAGCGAACGAAATTATGGGATGTTATTCTCTGAGGCTCCATCACATTTGTCTAAAATAAGGACCCATAGAAGACCTCTGTTCAAACAATGCTGGATGTTTAGAATGTGTGTGTGTGTGTGTGTGTGTGTGTGTGTGTGTGTGTGTGTGGTGTCCCAAACTGCATTCTGATTTCATATAACCTTGAGTATGGCAGTGTGCGGTTTGGGACGGAGCCCTCGTCTCTGTTCGTGGGCCCTCGTCGGGTTAAAGTGCATTTTTGTGCTGGAGCAGAGACATTTTTCTGGCTCGCTGTTATCTCAGTGCTCCTGTAGGACACTATCAGTGTGCACTCGCTCTGTAAACTTTCCCTTCCACAGAGCTTTCACTGTCACAGTAATGACTATAATTTACAGTTTTTTAGCCCTGATATGATCCAGAGCAGTGTGTGTGTGTGTGCGTGTGTGTGTGTGTGTGTGTGTGTGTGTGTTTCTTTTCCACTAGTTAACCCTCAGAATGTGATTTGCGTGCATGCTGTCTTCTCTGCGTTTAGAACTCCAGGAGCGTTTAATGCTCAGATACGAGACACACATCGTTAAAGTCAGGAGGACTTAAAATGTCCAAACAGTTCGGTGTGATAAACTATCCGAGACTAATCCGGTTTATAAAATACATCAGCGTTCGGCGTTGCCTTTGTACACAGACCTTACACTTCATACAGTATCTCTGTTTACATTCACAGACAAGTGGTGGAAGGAGAGAACAGGTCCTGCGCCAATCATGCTCTACATTTACACATTGTACTTCATGGATATTTGTGTCTTGAGTGAAAGCTTTTGCATATCAAAACAATTTTCAGTGTGATTACGATACTGTGGGGGATGTGGTGGGAAGCGGTTAAGGTGTTAGACTACCAATTCGGAAGGTTTTCAGTTCGAATCCCCTGTCAAATCAAGCTGCCACCGAGCACTGGGCCCCTGAGCAAGGCCCTTATCCCTGAATTGTGCAGCTGCATAAAAATGAGATGACAAAAGCACAACAACACACACATTCATGGCATTTCATGGTATTTGGCAGATGTCCTTATCCAGAGCGACATACATTTTAATACAGCTGAGCAATTGAGGGTTAAGGGCCTTGTTCAAGAAACCAGCAGTGGCAGCTTTGTGGACCTGGGGTTCGAACTTACAACCTTCTGTCCTGTAGAACAACATATGAATCACTGAGCTTCCACATCCCCAGGAGTGAAGACACACATTACTCAAATCTACACAAAATCCACTTTCACTGCTTTATATTTTCAGTATAAACGAGAAAGAAGCATTTACATTTTTACTCTAACGTTACAGTAGATAGTTAAAGGTGGGGTCTTCGTTGTTTGAAAGCCAATGTTGACATATAAAATCACCAAAACAAACACGCCCCTAACCCAAATGGGTCCCGCCCCTGTATCGATAGCTCCGCCCCACACATACATATGTAACCCAGGGAACTACTGGAAAGAAACGTGTCTTTATCATAGCTGAAGGGAAGAACAATACGATTGCAGATAAACAAACAAGCAAAAATGACACACAAGCATAATCATGTAAAGGACAAAGGCATATATTAGTTCTGTGTAACAAAGCAAAACCAACGTTACTCTCCTATCGAGAAGGAAAAAAAGCGCCTCGGCGTCTTAAGTAAAGTCGGCCACATATTCACAGATTGGAGTTTCCCGAGTCAATAACTCCTGAGCTAAACGCTGTTACTACACAAAACGCGGTTGTAGCTGCCTCTCTACATTACTACAATAGAAAAGAGGTGATATTTGTGTAGTAACAGAGTTTAGCTCAGGAGTTATTGACTCGGGAAACTCCAATCTGTGAATATGCGCCAACTTCCTGCTCCTTCAGTTCTCTCCAGCGCTGGAAAGCTGATCCTATATTAACACGTCCTACTTCTTGCCTTATCGTAAACCTTTCTTCGCTTGCTTTCTTTGTTTTTATCCTCCATGTCAATGTTAAACCCGCTTCCTGCTAATGTCACACATGCGCACTGAACACTCTCTCCGCCCATATTGACAAGACACGCCCCTTTCTGCACATTGGCTACACGTTTGTTTTGTATTTGTTTTGTTTGTCGTCCCGACTCAGTTTTCTGAAGCATTTCGCAAACAAAAGAGACCCCAACTTTAACTACACGAAATTCAGTGTACAATGTCGCTAGCAAGAGATTCTTTAAGATAGAAAATCTTATATTCTACATCAGAATAGTCAAATATAGTCAGTGCATGGGAAAAAAACAAAAAACTGTTGCCTTGGTTTTATTTTAGACTCCATGTAAAGACACTGGGGGCAAAAAAAGTGGTAATTTATTGACTTTATTGAGCATTTAAGTGCTTTTTTAATGTCACTTATGAGATCATCCTGGCTCACACTTGCGTTTTAATATTGTTGTTGAGTGTGTGTTATTGTGTTATGTTTCATAAGAGGAACTAAATTCATCATTTGAATATTATTTAAAAAAGCACAAACGGGACTCCGAGCTCATATTTTTTATATTTAATGACTTACAGAAATGCATCACTGGCAGACCTCAGCATTTTACCCCCGTGATTTAATAGCGTCTTTAACGTACCCCTTCCCACAGTGGCGCAGCAACTAGCGCGAATTTTAGCGAGTCGCATCCAACATTCGAGAAAGTTTCCCATGATCTGGAGATGCCTGGAGCTGGTGAAACGCCAGTTTCTGCTCTGCTGAGGGCACTTTAACACCCAATTTAAAAAAAATATATATATAAATAAATAACAATTCCATTTATTTGATTTAATTTCTATACTTTTAACAGACCGAATTTGAGGACTCAATCTCATATAAAAGTCCTCGTGCTTCCAGATGATCAGATGTGTAGTTGGATTATAAATCAGGAATCTCTTAGAATACTAAAAACTGTACGCTTTGTCTTGACGTCGATGCCTGTTCTCTTTCCTTCTCTTTTGTCCCAAAGCGCAGAAAGGAATCCTCCACCTATCTCCGGACGTGTATCAGGAGATGGAGGCCAGCAGGAATAAAGGTGCCACTGTGCCCTCGGTCACCCCCATGACCCCTGTGACCTATATGAACCCTAAAGAAGTGAGCGTGGCACCGTTTTACAACAACAGCGCCTCAAAGACAGCCGCCATGGCACGGGAGCTGCTGAACAAAACGCCAAAAACACCCACCATCCCCTGCAGCTCCGTTCAGCCATCGCAGCAGCTCGAGTACCTCGCTCACATTCAGGGCTTCCAGGTACGGAGAACTTGTCACATATAGTATGCATGGCCAGTTCGTGCACTATTTAGACAAACTGCTTAGTCATTTGGGATGGAGCCAAAATCTCACAGGATGTTGTAGGGTCGTCGTGATGTTTTATGGGTTGAGACATAACGAGTCACTGGTACCGGTTACTAGCTACTTGTGTTTTTTTCTTCAGTGAGAAATAACTTGGGCTTCATGGCTGCCCAGTCACTAGCTCGGCTTTAGACTCACACACACACACACACACACACACACACACACACACACACACACACACACACACACACACACACACACACACACACACACACACACACACACACACACACACACACAGGGCTCAGGTACAAACTGTAACCTTCTCTCCATCACTCACTGCTTTACTTTACATCCTCTTCTTCCCTCACTGTTTTGTCACCTTTACTTTTTTCCTTTCTTTTCCTTCACAAATGCAAATCTCTGGGGTTTCTTAACGTCATGGTAAGCTGTCACATAAGCAGATTATTTCTCTAACTAATGGAAAAGAAACAAAAGGATATCCACCTGTGCTGACCTCATCTGTGTGTGTGTGTGTGTTTGTGTGTGTGCGTGCGTGTGTGTGGTTGTGGTTTAGTTCTTACCCTTTGGCCACATGCTATTTAAAGAGAATCATTCTGATGGTTTGATACTTGTTTTGTGTGTGTGTGTGTGTGTGTGTGTGTGTGTGTGTGTGTGTGTGTGGTGTGTCACCCCAGTGAACCGAGTATGTTTAACACCAGGTGTTTTTAATTACACCCAGTAAAAACATTTGATCTAAACGTGATCAATGTGCCTTTGTGGAAGCATTTTGTTTTTTAAATTGGGCCTGAAACATGAGACATAAACTCTATGTTCAAGGGTCTTAACGAGTCACTTTCCCGATTCAGTTCGTTCAAACGAATCAGGTTCTTTGTGTTTGATTTACCGCTCAGCAGCGACAGGAGCACTGGACCCTACAACCCTCTATAGAAATCCATATTGTGGGTGAGAAGAAACTTGTCTTTGAGAATCGAATCTTATTTTGTTTTTAATTGTCCCTTAAACGGTGCTTAAGATTCACACGCAAAAAAAATATTCTATTCAAATCACTAGTTCATCATTAGTTCATGCTGCACAGGAAGATGAACTATGTTGAGCGTGATGTTTTTATTTGTTTTTTTTTTTTTTTACTTATACTTATTACTTTACTTTTCTTTACTTTACTTGTTTTTTTTTTTTATTATTTTTTTTAGCTTATCTATTTATTTATGTATTTATTTATTTATTTATTTATTTACATTTTATTTATTTTTAACATATAATACATTTTGGGAAATATTATTATTATTATTATTATTTATTATTTTAAATATTTATTCATGTATTTAATAAATTAGACTCGGATTAGGTTTAATAATTAGACTCGGCCCGGGTTCGGTTCTGGTGCAGAGAGCCAGTGCAGTCACTGAAGAGTTAACCTGTCGGTCTGGATGAAATGGGAGGGTTGCGTCAGGAAGGGGATCCGGCGTAAAAAACCTGCGCCAAATCTAATATGTGTGATCTGCTGTGCTGTAAATCTGTATTAAATCAGTACTAAATGTCCTTATTTATGTAAGCAATAAAACACCATGGTGCGTGTTGTTATAGGAAAATGATCCATACCACGATGGTGTGATACGTTATCACCTCGAAGTGGATTCATTTCCTGTAGCAACATGTCTTAATGTTTTTCAGTCCCCTTACACAGAGGCAACATCCCAGTGAGTCCATTCTCTTATTAATTAAAGAATCTTTTTTTTTTTTTTTTGAAGCGTTTTAATGTTATTTACACTCGTTCTCTCAACTCTGCTATTCTTTTTCTCTCTATCACTCTGACTTTTTTTCTGTCTCTCTCACTCTCTCTTTCTCTCTTTCTCTCTCTCTCTTTCTTTCTCTCTTTCTTTCTCTCTCTCTCACCCTCACTCTCTTTCTCTCCCTCTCCCCCCCTCCCACCCTCTCTCACTCTCTTTCTTTCTCTCACTCCCTTTCTTTCTCTCACTCTCACTCTCTTTCTCCCCCTCTCTCTTTTTCTCTCACTCACCCTCTTTCTTTCTCTCCCTCTCTCACGCTCCCTCTCTCTCTCTTTCTCTCTCTCTCTTTCTCTCTCTCTCATGCTCTCTCTCTCTCTCTCTCTCTCTCTCTCTCTTCCCCCCCCCCATGTGTGTATACAGTATGTGTCTATCCATGTGTGCTATTATATTCCCCCTGGCTCAGCCTGTATCTGGTGGAAATAGGGCAGAAATAATGGAGTGAGTGTTGTAATTTATAACACATGCTTTCATACTTTCTCCCTTTCTCCATTCTCCAAGTTAATTATTACCAGCAATCTTTACTTTTATGAACCAAACCATATGTTCATTCAGTTTCTAGTCTTAACGCAGCCAGCGATAAAGCCTTGTTAGGGCCGAGGCGGTATACATTACACTGATGAGGTGGTGTATCATGATGATAGAAACTGGGAAGAAAAAGTAGGCATCAAAATAAAATAAAAAAATTCTATTTTAATTTTACAAATTTGTTTGCATTAGAGTTCTGACTTTGTTTTCTTGCCATTTGGAGAAAATCTGGTTGATGACTGGGAACACCTGTGTGCGTGTGTGTGTGTGTGTGTGTGTGTGTGTGAGAGAGAGAGTGAGTGTGGGTGTGTGTGAGGTAGAGGGAGTGAGAGAGAGAGTGTCTGTGTGTTCAGTGTGAGTGTCTGTGTGTGTTTGTATGTGTGTGTGTGTGTGCGTGTGTGTGGGGGGGGGTGAGTGGGTTTGTGTCTATGTGAGTGTGTGTGTGTATGTGGGTTTGTGTGTGTGTGCTTTTGTGTGTGTGTGTGTGTGTGTGTGTTTGTGTCTGTGTGATTGTGTGTGTATGTGAGTTTGTGTGTGTGTATGTGGGTTTGTGTGAATGTGCATTTGTGTGTGCATTTGTGTGTGTCGGTTTGTTTGTGTGTCTGTGTGTGTGTGTGTGTGTGTGCGTTTGTGTGTGTATGTCGGTTTGTTTGTGTGTGTCTGTGTGTGTGCTTGTGTGTGAGTGTGTTTGTGTGTGTGTGTGTGTGTGTTTGTGTGTGTGTGTGTGTGTTTGTGTCTGTGTGATTGTGTGTGTATGTGAGTTTGTGTGTGTGTATGTGGGTTTGTGTGAATGTGCATTTGTGTGTGCATTTGTGTGTGTCGGTTTGTTTGTGTGTCTGTGTGTGTGTGTGTGTGTGCGTTTGTGTGTGTATGTCGGTTTGTTTGTGTGTGTCTGTGTGTGTGCTTGTGTGTGAGTGTGTTTGTGTGTGTGTGTGTGTGTGTGTGTGTGTTTGTGTGTGTGTGTGAGGGGGGTTGTGTTTGTGTGTGTGTGTGTGTGTGTGTGTGTGTGTGAGGGGGGTTGTGTTTGTGTGTGTGTGTTTGTGTGTGTGTGTGTGTGTGTGTGTGTGTGTGTGTGTGTGTGTGTGTGTGTATCACCCTCAGTTAGTCGTGTTTGTATAAACTTTTTACCAGCTCTAGATGCTCTTTTCTTTTCCAGGGAAGAGTTTTTTCATGTTTAAATACATTAAGAAACACTGTGAGAGCAACAAGATTTCAGTCACAGCTGCATGGCAGGAGCCTTAATGAGTCACTCTACCAATTCGATTCAATCAAGTGACTCATAAAAAGCTGTGCACAAAAACTTCATAGACTGAACCCTGCCACTTAGATGTGGTGATGAAGCTGATGCTGTGGATCAGAAGGAACTCTTTTTGAGGTGGTGATAATAGAGATGAGAACTTTATAGGGGAAAAAAAACTAGCAGTAGAAAACCTACTGACTTCACCTGACCTGTTCATCGGGAACTCTTGGTTGCCACTTTTGCAATTCAACTCGACTCCGAACTGTTGTAGAAAGGACATTGACATTTACATTGACATTATTTCCTCTCCAGAGTCACCCAAATGAGGATGAGCTTCACTTCTGAGTCTGGTTCCTCTCACGGCTTCTTCCTCATATCATCTCAGGGAGTTTGTCCTCGCCCTCACCTCGCCCTCGCCTCATCATCGCCTCGGGCTTGCTCAGTAGGAATAAACTTTACAGATAAATAGTAACTCAGTTTTAAACTTGTACCATTTTTATTTTTTTCCGATACTTCTGTAAAGCTACTTCGAGACCATGTCAGTTGTTAAAAGCTCTTTACAAATAAATTAAATTGAAAGTGAATAATATGCAGCAGTTGGTTTTTCATAGTAAACAGCAAATGTAAATAATGAGTACAATCAGAGTCAATCATTAAAATGATATAGGATATTTAATATTATTTATGCACTGGACTATTTATTTATTTGTTTGTTTGTTTATTTATCTATCTATCTATCTATCTATCTATCTATCTATCTATCTATCTATCTATCTATCTATCTATCTATCTATCTATCTATCTATCTATCTATCTATCTATCTATCTATCTATCTATCTATCTATCTATCTATTTATTTATTTTAACTTTACTTCATTTTACCTCCTTAGCACCGACAACTGTGTGTGTGTGTGTGTGTGTGTGTGTGTGTGTGTGTGTGTGTGTGTGTGTGTGTGTGTGTGTGTGTGTGTGTGTGTGTGTGTGAGCTCATCAGGTGGACATCATAAAGGATCTTTTGTAGTGTGTGTAGAGCAGAGCAGCCGGCTAAAGCTCTCCACTCTGACTTTAAAGCAATTATTCAGTGTGGTTCATAACAGAACAAATATCAAACAGGAAACACAAGACAAGTTACGTATGCTTACACCCAATAATACACACTTTTCCGTTTATGGCAACGAAACTGGGATCTCATTTAACACAATGTATTATGTTTGACTACTGAATGTCATTACTGTATATAGCGGTTAAAAATATAAGCCCTGTGACGACACAAGCGTAATGCTGGATATTTTGAAATAAATGCAGGGTGTGACGTGGGATGGACACGACGTCAGACATGAATGCTTGGGGTTTAATGAATACATTGGAGCATCTTTTGTCGAGACTGACGTCATGTCATACGTGTTTAAACTACTACTACTATGAGCTGCGTTCTTATGGTAACGTTAACGTCTGACGTGGAGCTTCTTCCTACACGTAAGACTAGCACTAGAACCACCTTCTTTTCTTTTCATTCCATTTTTTTCTACTTCTTATGTCACGGAGAGCCAAAGGCATTGCAGTACATTTCGTACTATGAATCTTTATGGATGTGAGAAAAACAAAAATGAGAAGACGTTGAATTTACCGTGTGCCGATTCTGGGATTCGGTTTAGAAAGACGAATAATAAGAATCGATAAAGTAACTCAAGTCTTTTGGATAATAAATGTTTTTTTTATAACAAAATCTATTTTTTTTCAATTCATTATTTCATTTTCTGCATTTAATCATGGTTTACATATTTGTAATTTGGGTTAGCAGGGGCATTGGCAGCTCAAGCGGTTAAGGCTCTGGCTTGTTGAACAGAAGGTCAAGGTTCAAGCCTCAGCACCGCAAAGCTGCCTCTGTTGGGCCCTTGAGCAACTCACTGCTCCAGGGCCACAGCATCATGACCTCAGCCTGTTCTTTAATGTATACAGTATGTGACAAAAGGCTTCTGCTTCTCCTGTAGCTTTGACTTCAAGAGTAAAAATCAGACCGGCGTTTTAGTTGCTGAATGTCAAACATAAGCAGATGAGATACTGGAGATCATGGACACAATCCAATCTTATTTGGTTATCGACATGCACAGCTCTAACAACAATAAAGACAACAATAAACATTCTTGCCAAGGCTTCTTGGTTAGGCTGAAGAACATAGAATGTTCAGCACCGGTGTTGCCTTTCTGGTGGACACCAAAAACACGGATCTTCTGTTCGAGTGGTCGGTTGTGGCTCTGGAACTGCTTACAGACTGACCGACTGGGCGTCAGCTTGACGGTTCACATCCTGGTCATACATGTTATAGTTGCAGGGAATGTGTATCATGTGTGAGTACTTGCTTCTTTGTGGTAATATGAACCGTTAATACCAGAAAAAAAAGCCACTTTCCATACGTGACTATGTGCAGATGGATTTATTTATTAATTCCTTCCTATTATCTGGTGAACTTGGTTTAATGGGCCAGCCTATCTGTGTGCACCTGCTTCCTCTGTAACCGTATCGCAGCGCACTAATGGCCGAGCACTGACTGATGATTGGCTGCTCAGCGTAGCGAGTCTGCGCCTCAATGTGCTCATTGTGCGAGTTTAATCTCGGCGGTAGCAGCGTAGCGTCGGAGCTCAACGATCAGAAACACCACCTGTTCGCACACACTCATTACTGGCCGCTCGTAGTCGCTCCTAATCAGAGGGGCCTGCACTGTTACGATACACACACACACACACCATTACATCATCACTTCACAACATCTCCACGTCAACAGCTACAACACTGTGGCCTAACATTAACAATGTCCACTTTTAGCTTTTCACTCTTTAGACTTCTACAGCCGTATTCAATCCTGTTCCATTCAGGTTTGTTTGTACAGTGCATTTAATAATAGACGGCGTCACAAAGAAATCCAAAAATAGATTTAGTTGCATAATGAACAAGCCACAGGACTCAAGAGGATCCTGTGATGATACTATTTTCAGTGTTGTGTATTGTGACTTGGCAATGGATCGTCTAATGTAGTTGCCGAGATCAATGGTGGAATAAACTGTTTTGTTTTTTAAATCCATGTTGGATCATTCATAGCAGCAGAAAAACATGGACGATTGTAGAAATAGAGCTTCAGTATGAACAGAACGAGCTTTTTTTAAGCAGCACTTAAAGGTCCTTGCTTAGTATTTGTTCACAAATCCAACTATCTGCGCTGGAAACTTCCAAACAGCGTTTTTAATAAAAATAGAACTGTTGCTGATTTTATTGATCTAAATTTTCCCAAATACTTGTGCCGTTTGTCTATACGTGCTGCTTGTTAACGACGAGATCTGTTTGTTAATGACAAGATTTGAAGTACATTTCTAGGATAAAGGATCGATTTCACATAACGTAGCGTAGTTCGATCGTTAGTTTATTCGCGGCTTTCCAGTTTAAAGAACTTTATTTCCTGAGCGCTTGTTGAATAGCTCTAGAAATAAATGTGATGAATTTTAAAAACTCACTTTTATTTTAAAAACTCACTGTTCTTAAATATAGCAAAACTCTAGAGCACGATTGTCATCACCTGTTGAGGATTTCTCCTTATTCAGTCTTGATGATTTCTGAAAGTCTTCAGTGGATTCAGACCTGCTCTAAAATGCTTTCATAGAAAAAAAAAAGAGTCTTCGTTGTGGGAGTGGGTTTTAGGACCCTACTACATTTACATTTATGCCATGTGACTTACTGGGTGATGGGTTAAGTGTCTTGCTCAGGGGCCCAGCAGTGGCAGCTTGGTGGACCTGGGATTTAAACTCACAACCTTCCAATCACCTTAACCACTAAGCTACCACACACCCCTACAAGGAGACTCGGTACATGCCAGAAAATGTCCAGAAATAGCTACTGACTTTTTAACGAGTGGGCAAACAGCACATAACCACAGCAGAACATATCATTTGACCATCATAGTTTTATCATATAGATGAATTTCAAGCCTATTCTGCGTGTCAGTGGAATATTAATGTATTAACAGCTTGATTCTGGACAGCTTTGTCGGTTGTCTTGTTTGACAGCGTGTCTGCACTGAATACCGAACACTGCTTGCGAGTTAATAGGATGAATGTCATCATCTCAGTCGAGGCAGGTTGAACAGAAAAAAAGAAACAAAAAAAAAAACGTCTCTACGATTTACTTTGTATTAATATCTTGTACTCACTAACCCGCTCCCCTTTGATGGAAAAACCAGGAATGATCCAGACATTCAGAAGTCTGTTCCAGACTGTTCTGACAAAGCACACATCACTCTTGACAATAAGCATCTGCCATGTTTCTCTCTCTCTCTCTCTCTCTCTCTCTCTCTCTCTCTCTCTCTCTCTCTCTCTGTTTGTCTTTGCCTCTCTTCTTGTATCTCTTCCAAACTCTCCCTTTTTTCCATCTCTCCCTTCCTGCCACTCTCTCTATATTTAGGCCCCTTCTCTCACTCTGTCTGTCTGTCTCTCTGTCAGTGTAAACAATACTCTAGCAGTTATTAATTGAATGATGGTGTGTACACTAACAGGCGCTGTGTGAATGGGACAGTGTGTGTACTCGACGTGAGTGTGTGTGTGTGTATATGTGTGTAAGTGTGTGAGAGTCGGATCAGTTCCCTCTGTAACGGAGGTGCAGCCTGTTGCTCAGTGTGTGTTTATAATATTTGGACCCTGAGTGACAGTTTGTTCTTTCTCTCTTCCCTGTTTTTTTTGTGTCCTTCCTTCTCTTTCGTGTGTGAAAGCCACATCAAAACCGTCACACTCAGCTCAGTGCGCTCTCTGTTCTCCACATCAAACGCTTCTCCTGTCTCACCTTCTCTGAACCGAGCAGTGGGTAAACACAGCGCCGGACACGATTTTGAGTTTCTGACAAGAGTCGGCTGCTATAGCTGTGGTGTGAAGGAAATGGAGAAGGAAAGAGATGGTTGTGACTCAATTTGTTGACTATTCTCGACTGTTCACTCTGAAAAATACTGGCAAATGTATTGGAAAAACAGTTGAGTTGTTAACTAACAAAAAGAGCAAGGAGTCCGATCAACGATTTATTAACCAGAGGAGGAGGGGCTTATAGCAGATAATTAACAAAACCAACATGTTTAGCCAAGCAATCTCCGTGTCACGTGTGTAGCAGTTAATACACCATAGTTGTGAGTAAAGCACTGAACACATTTCGAGATTTTTAATACCAGTCGCTAGCATTTTGAATTGCTGCTTTGCTAAGAATCTAAATTAGCGGCCTGACAGGTTACTAGCGCTGATATCGGCTAGTTCTATGGCGCCATCTTGTGCTATAAGCTACACTTTATTTCCTACCATGTCTGCTTCGGGGATAGTTTGTTGGCAAGATCTCTAACGTGATCGATCTCTCTTTATTTTAGCTCATAAAATATCTGCTGGCCCTCATTACTTACTTTGAGTGTATGTTTACACTGAGTATCTATCTATTCATCTCTCTCTCTCTCGCTCCTCCACTCTCTCTCACGCTTTCTCGCTCTGTCTCTCTGTCTGAGGTGTATTTAGGTCAGGCATGAAATGATCAAAAAGTGCCTGTGGTGAGACTGGATACTTTATACACACACACACACACACACACACACACACACACACACACACACACACACACACACACACATACACACCCTCCTCCTGGTGTTGAGTACAGTTGGACATATTCTCGTGTCCTTAAAAGACCCTAAGAGTCGAAACTGTGCTGGATTTCCCCTACACACCCTGGTAATATAAACACACTATCAGAGCAGTGAAGGAAGTGTGCTTTAGTACATTTAGGACAAAACCTGAAAGTCACTGGATCACATTCACTCTTAGAAAGTTTAGCTGTAGGGTGTGTATTTTAATAGACATACCCTTTTCTTCTTATAACAATAATAAAAAGAAGAAGAAGTGGAAAAATAAGAGGTATAAGAGCTGCTTCGCTTAGAATTCAAGCTGCACACTTTAGTCCCACACATGACTCTGGCTGTAATTCTGTGTTTCAGGTGCAGTATACGGACAGACAGACGGACACAGAGTTTGTGACATATCTCACTCTCTCGCCCGTTCAGATGACGTTCCACGGCATTGGGAGCTCCATACAGGCCAGCCATGACCAGGTACCTGTTTATATACTACTGCTATATCAGAGTCACTTCATCCCAGAGTATCTGTCACTACACCAGACTCACTTCATCCCAGAGTATCTGTCACTACACCAGACTCACTTCATCCCAGAGTATCTGTCACTACACCAGACTCACTTCATCCCAGTGTATCTGTCACTACACCAGACTCACTTCATCCCAGTGTATCTGTCACTACACCAGACTCACTTCATCCCAGAGTATCTGTCACTACACCAGACTCACTTCATCCCAGTGTATCTGTCACTACACCAGACTCACTTCATCCCAGAGTATCTGTCACTACACCAGACTCACTTCATCCCAGTGTATCTGTCACTACACCAGACTCACTTCATCCCAGTGTATCTGTCACTACACCAGACTCACTTCATCCCAGAGTATCTGTCACTACACCAGACTCACTTCATCCCAGAGTATTTGTCACAGTGTTAGATTTGGTTATCCAATTATATCTATCACTATATGAGAGTCACTTATCCCAGTGTATTTGTCAGTAAACAAGTCAGTTTTCCCAGTGGATCTAGTGCTCCATCTGATTCTGTAAACCAAGTCCATCACTATCATATTCAGTTGTCCCAGTGTATCTATCACTCTTATCATATTTAGTTATCCCACTATGTTTATCACTCTATCATAGGGCATGTGGTAGCCTAGTGGTTAAGGTGTTGTGCTACCAATCAGAAAATTGTGAGTTCGATCCCAGGTCCACCAAACTGCCACTGTTGGGCCCCTGAGCAAGGGCCTTAACCCTCAAATGCTCAGTTATATATATATATATATATATATATATATATATATATATATATATATATATATATATATATATATATATATATATAAAATAATAAAAATAATTAGATAATGTAAGTCGCTCTGGATAAGGGCTACCATACCAAATGGTAGAAATGTAAATGTATTATATTCAGTTATCCCATTGTATCTATCACTATCATATTCAGTTATCCCACTGCGTTCATCATTCTATCATATTTAGTTATCATTTTTAGTTATCCCAGTGTATCTATCAGTGTATCAGGTTTCAGTTTTCCCAGTGTATCTATCACTGTATCAGGTCCAGTTATCCTAGTGTATTTATCACTGTATCAGGTCCAGTTATCCCAGTGTATCTATCACTGTATCAGGTCCAGTTATCCTAGTGTATTTATCACTGTATCAGGTCCAGTTATCCCAGTGTATCTATCACTGTATCAGGTCCACTTATCCCAGTGTATCTATCACTGTATCAGGTCCAGTTATCGCAGTGTATCTATCACTGTATCAGGTCCAGTTATCCCAGTGTATTTATCACTGTATCAGGTCCAGTTATCCCAGTGTATTTATTACTTTATCAGGTCCAGTTATCCCAGTGTATCTATCACTGTATCAGGTCCAGTTATCCCAGTGTATCTATCACTGTATCAGGTCCAGTTATCCCAGTGTATCTATCACTGTATCAGGTCCAGTTATCCCAGTGTATTTATCACTGTATCAGGTCCAGTTATCCCAGTGTATTTATTACTTTATCAGGTCCAGTTATCCCAGTGTATCTATCACTGTATCAGGTCCAGTTATCCCAGTGTATCTATCACTGTATCAGGTCCAGTTATCCCAGTGTATCTATCACTGTATCAGGTCCAGTTATCCCAGTGTATCTATCACTGTATCAGGTCCAGTTATCCCAGTGTATTTATCACTGTATCAGGTCCAGTTATCCCAGTGTATTTATTACTTTATCAGGTCCAGTTATCCCAGTGTATCTATCACTGTATCAGGTCCAGTTATCCCAGTGTATTTATCACTGTATCAGGTCCAGTTATCCCAGTGTATCTATCACTGTATCAGGTCCAGTTATCCCAGTGTATCTATCACTGTATCAAGTCCAGTTATCCCAGTGTATTTATCACTGTATCAGGTCCAGTTATCCCAGTGTATTTATTACTTTATCAGGTCCAGTTATCCCAGTGTATCTATCACTGTATCAGGTCCAGTTATCCCAGTGTATTTATCACTGTATCAGGTCCAGTTATCCCAGTGTATCTATCACTGTATCAGGTCCAGTTATCCCAGTTTGTCTAGCACTTTATCTGATGAAGTTATCCCAGTGTATCTATCACTGTCTGATTAATTTATCACAGTATATCTATCACTCTCACCAGATGTTTGTGTTCGTTGCTAGGCAACCAAATCATTTTTATATCATCTGATAAGTTTCTCTTTAATGCCATATAAAACAGCTTGAGCTACACTTAGACATTAAGTGAACAAAGTGAAAGAGAATGTGTCACAGCCAGCTGAACTAAAACATAGTTTGAGTTCATAAACGTGTGTTTTATTGTGGTGTTTGTTTAGATGGTTGTCACGGTGATGTTGGGATTAAATTCGTCCATATCCGTGGTCTCTGTAAGCCTCAGCATTTGATCACAACACTGACTCGGAGCTAGTGATTGAGACCACATTCCCATTGTTCTTAGAACTGGACAATAGCACAACGTGTTACCATGACAACAATCATAGTGGATCTTGTGTAATTGACTAAGCTCATGAACAAACATACGTGCTGGGATTGGTTGTGTTTATGCTGGGCCTTTAGCTGCTTTTTCACAGAGACCCCATCTCTTTCACTGGGACTAACAAACAAAGAAGCCATGTATCCTTTACTGGGACTGACAAACATAGAGGCCACACCTCCTATTCTTGGATTTAAAAAGAGGCCACGCCTCCTTCAATAGGCCTGACAGAGGCCACACCTTCTTTACTGGGACTGACAGGCACAAATGTCACACCTCCTTTTATTTGTCTCTGCTTTTGGTTTTCAAAGCAGTTACAGTAGAAATGTCACTCCAGTTTGTGTGTGTGTGTGTGTGTGTCTATGTGTGTGTGTGTGTGTGTGTGTGTGTCTTTGTGTTAACTTGTTCATGCAGAAAATGTGACGCTTACGTTACCTAATCTAAACACGGGCTGCCCTTTTGTTCTGCCCTTCAAACCTTCCTCTCTGATGAAGTGCACATTCTGTAGAGGGAACATTCACAGCCACTGGAGTCAAATTAATGCAATTTAGTACACAGCCTTGTTTTTACCAAGAGCAGCAGTGCATGAGTGCCTGTTAGAGAGGGTTTCTTTTCTTCCTTCAGTCTCCAACATAATGGACAGATGTTATAATAACAAATTTCTGGCAAATTTAATGTATTTCATGTACACTCCTATACACTCCTATCGGAATATAACACTTATATTTGTATTCATTTGGAATCTCTGTACAGTGCAGAAACTAAATAAATAAATAAATTAAAGCGCTAAATTCCAGATTTCCACCAAGCTATTGTTTGTAAATCGGATAGAAAAAGTTCTTATTTTGTACTATTTATGTTCTCACTACATACTGCGTTCATAGTATTTATGTTAAAATCAGGATACTGAATTAGAAATATTTCAACAATGAACAACTAAAGATCTAGAAATCTAGAGCACAATGGCCGGAAGTCATTTGGCATGTAGTTAGATAAGGAAGTGAAGACTGACCAGTGTAGGCGTCTCAAACTGCAATGATCTGACTCCTGTACACGATAGTGTGTATGTGTGTGTGTGTGTGTGTGTGTGTGTATGCTGCAGGCACTCTGATAGACCATCTTATCTGTTTAATTAGATGTATTAATGCATTGAAGGCCTGCGTGATAAACATTTCCTGGATTTTACAGATATGCTGCAGTTTCAGACCCAGTGGATCGCCATTTCAGAACAAACGAGCCACTAAGCATTTTAAGACAACAATGAGCGGATTATGCCTAAAATTTACAGCAGTGATCGGAGTGACCACTGCAGCCGACATGCCAAAAGAAGCTGTTTGTCTTATTAACGTCCAGAGAGAAAAAAAAGAGGGAGGCGAGGAAATAACCGTTCATACTTTGCTTGTAGTTGTAAATAAGCATTATTTACGTAATAAGCATGTCACTCAAGTTATTTTTACTCTTACGGGGAAATATATCAAAATATCCATCTAATAACGGAATGAACGTCCCATCGTATAGAATAAAATATAGTAAAAAAAAAAAGAATATAGAAATATATACCTGCTCTATAATGCTTCAGATTAAAAGAAAACCAACGATACTATCAAAGATATATAAAAAAAATACTCTGTTCATTTCACTTTCTGTCTATTCAGTTTTCCAGTCAATCCTAATTTGTGTGGTCAGTATTGTAACACACCTGCTATATAGTGCATGCTGGGAAATCCCCACACTCATTTAGTTTTACTTTCCTCTTTGACTCAGCTCCAGTTGTTTACCGTCTCTGTTTATCGGCGTGTGAAAGCATTTCTAAATATATTCAATCAGATGTCCTTCACTATTCCCGGCTGCCACGAAATCCCAGAATTATCAGTATTACATTCCTCCTGCCGGCAAGTTTCACTTTCATGATGATGAGGTTTTCACGAAATCAACCTGCTCTGTTGTGACCAGGAATTTCCATATGATTGTTGTTAAACCACTGGGGTCCTAGTAAATATCTAGTATGTAGTAAGGAAACAGACTATTAATTATTCATTATTAGTAATAGAAAATAGCACAACATTTTAATGTTCCCTTCCATGATGACAGCTTTAAACAGTCTGAACAGCTATAAACTATAAACAGTATAAAAAGTAAGGTTAAGATCTTATTTACATTACAGCTAAAGAGCTGTCAGTTCCAGGAATCTTATAGAAATCCTTCTAAACAATAAGATTAGAGAATTCAACCGCTTTGAAGTTTAAGACGTATGAAAGACATTGAGCTTATTTTCTTGAAGGAATGCTGAGCACCTGAGCCACTCTGCAGAAAGGAGAAAGAGAAAATGTAGACTTGGGGGAATTTCCACTGCAGGAATTTATTGTATTTCCTAAGAAGTAAACCATTTTTTTTTCTGCTTCCAGGGCAAAGCTTATCGTAACGATTAACCAAACATAAGCTTTGATAGTATGATCATCTTACTAACTGAAAAGCCCAGCATATTTCTGTGAGAAGTGGTGTGACACAGTGGCATCAGGTTTTTGTTTTAACACAAGTCTCAAATGCATAGCATCCTGATGCTGCCAGTAAAATAGCACATGGCACACTGTCCGCATAATGAGTAGCTCTGTGTTGTTGTGGTTCTTCTTAAGAAGTAGCACTGAATATCGGTTTGATGTAATGAACCTGACTTTCAGGATCCATCATGCAACACAGGTCTTTTGTTTCTGATAGTTTGCTGAAGGAAACTGAACTAACAGGCAATAAGAGAACTCTAGAAATAACAACACTAAATGAACGCTTTGTTTTTAAGCAGTGTATTACATCATAATAACTATTACTACAAATACTAGTGCTACTATTACAAATACTAGTATAGCTGCCAGTGTTGGGCAGTAATGCGTTTCTGTAACACAGTTACATTTGACAGTAACTAATACTCTAACACATTACTTTTTAAATAAATCGACTATGTTACCATTACCATATGGTGCGTTTGTCGTTACTTTTTTAAATTAATTCATTTTGTCTAAAGTGTAGCCTACAGCCTAACCTGTTTACAGCAGCGACGCATTGTAGGACTAGTGGATGCCAACCACTGTAAAAACGAAGACGACGCACCGTGGGCGTGTTTCTGTTTATTCAAGTATGTGCGGCAGTAATGGCGAGTCAAGGCGAGAGCAAGACGAGTTTCTCAAAGTTTAAATATGCTCATTATTTCTTTAAAAAGGTAACTAATAAGTTACTTTTAACAGTAATGCGTTACTTTTTGGTGTAAGTACTCAACAAAGTAATTGAGTTACTTTTTGAATGAAGTAACTGTAACTAGTTACTATTTCTTAATAAGCTTCTATGCCTATTACTATAAATACTAGTACTACTACTACTACTTCTACTACAACTACAGTACAACTCCTGTCTAATGCTCTAAATGTAAACTACTCGTACTACTTTTACCTCTACAACTATTAGTTCTACTTCATTTATTACTGCAGCTACTTGTACTACTATTACAAATTTTAGCATAGCTGTACTCCTACTATTATACATACCAGTACTGCTTGTACTATTAATACTGACTGCTACATCCATTATTACTAAAACTACTAGCATTACTACTACAAAAATTACTGCTACAACTTCTACTATTTCAAGTGCTACTTCCGCTTTTATTACAACTATTGTCAAATGCTCTAAATGTAAAGTACTGTACTGGTACTATTACTACTTCTACAAATATTACCACAAATATTATTTATATCACTTCTACTATTTCTACTGCTACTACTATGACTGAGTGCTACATCCGCTATTACTAATACTACCAGCGTTACTGCTACAAATATTACTACTACCACTTCTACTTATACTAGTGCTACTGCTTTTTCTACTTCTACTCCTATACCTACTAAATATACTAGTTCTACTTCTACTAATCCTACTACAAACACTACTACTAGTAGTAAATACTACCATTTCCATTATTGCTACTAGTAATACTACAACAAATATTACTGTTACCATTTATCCTACTACTAGTGCTACTTCTACTACTACTGAACATTATTAGGAGCTGTAGAACGTTTTAGTTAGTTAGTTTTTATGTTAATTGTTTTCTAAATATAGAGTATGTGATTTCTCTCTCTCTCTCTGTGTGTGTGTGTGTGTGTGTGTGTGTGTGTGTGTGTGTGTGTGTGTGTGTGTGTGTGTGTGTGTGTGTGTGTACAAATAAATTGTGTAATTATGTTCTAGTATGCAATCACCCCCTACAACTTCTAGAACAGCCTGACCCCCCACCCCACCCACCACACACACACACACACACACACACACACACACACACACACACACACACACACACACACACACACACACTGTTTCTGAAACCGAATCCCTGTGAATCTCTGCCCTTGGCCACGTGTGAGAGAATCACACCTTCCGTTGCAGCCTGGTGAATAAACAAAGAGTCTTCTCTCGCACACTCATCCCTCCATCATCCACTTCATTTATTAAGACAGAATGGGCCATCAGCAGACGAGTGAGATGGAGACACAGATAGAGAGACAGAAAGTGAGAATGACTGAGGCCTTTGCTGACAATGTAAACATGAACTTGCAGATGAAGAGGAGTGCGATGAAAGCCGAAGAGCTTCAGAGAGCCTGATAACGGACAACATTAGCAGCACCACCTAGTGCAGGGCAACCAAGGGTTAACACGCACTTAACACTTTGGATCTGTTTCTTTTTTTTAGTGGAGAGGGTAAGTGGGTGATTGTAATTGCACACCAGAGGGAGTTTAGTGTTGATGATTAATGATGAAAAGCTCTTTACCCGAACCTCTTGTATGTCGGATATTGAATACAGAGTTTAGTACAGAGTTTTAAGTGCACTATCACACATCGAAGCCCACAAGAACGCTCAGAGAAAGGTTGGGCTTTGTCCCAAACACCTAGCGTATTCTAGAAGTGTTGTCACTGGGATTCATTCTAACAAGTCATGCTCAGCGGGAACACTTAAGAAACATGTGGTTTGTGACAGCAGTAAGGAATACTGCATCACTTACAGCATTCACAAAGAGAAACACTTTGTGCTATCTGAGCCTTCTGACTCGTCAGACAATTAGTGGTTAGCAAGATAGCTCGGTTTTCTGTACTTAAAATCATAGCGAGATAAATAGTTAGATAGGAATCAGAATCAGATTTATTGGCCAAGTGTGTTGACACACACAAGGAATTTGTTTCCAGAAGTTTGTGACTCTCAAAAGTACAGACATACACAATACTATACAAACTAGAAAAGACAATAATAATATATAGGATTAATAAATAAATAATAGATAGGAACTTCAAGGAAAAAACAAGACAATGATGCAATTTCTATAACAACTAAAAAGAATAGAAATAAAAATAGACAATGGAGTTTAGATGGAATGAAAGAAAAAAGTGACTAGATGCGTGAATGAATGGACAGGAGGAAGTAAACTGAAGAAAAACAAATGTATAGAAGAAAGAAAGAAAATGACATTGAGACATTGAGTAAAAAGCTTAATGAAAAATAATAATGAAATGAATTAAGTTTAACAACATAAAATAAGTAAAGAAAGAAATAAGATTAATTAAAAAAACAAAAACAAACATACATATACATACAGACTAAAAAGAAAATTAATTTATTAAAAAAAATTACGAAAGAAAAAAAAACACAGCACACCTCTCTGGGAAACAACCCAGAAAGCCTGGGAATGAAGTGACTCTGTACATTAAGAGTTTTGGACTTTTCACAGAAAAGGGTAAAAAGGTGTGCGGAATGACAGTTTAGGGACATTGTGGTGATTATTGTGCTGCCTAAGGATTAAATGTCGTACTCAGCACACTTTCTCTTCAGATTTGCACCACAAGCAGTCTCGCTCTGATGTGGTTTCATCCCGTCTACTGTGACTCGGCTTCACAAAGCCTTCAGACTTACGCTGAATTATGGGTATTAAAAAGTAAACAGCTTCTCTTAAAACATTTATGCAGCTCTGGATCTAAGGTTCTCCTACGTTAGCCACCCCCCACATCCCCAACCCACACACACATACAAATACATGACTGCAGGGTAAAATGGTGTGGCTAAACCTGACGCGAGGCTTTTATTTTTAACCAACATTAGTTCACAGACGTTGACAGGTAAACACTGCATAATGAACACTCTAACTTTTAAGTTTCTCTGTATTATCGGGCAGGTGGGTGTGGGTGTGTGTGTTGGGTGGGGAGGGGGTGGATGATAAAGACGTTAAGCTCTGCTCAGTTAGGTGTTAAATTTATTAACACTATGCTAACAGGAGTCAGTGTTTAGCCAACAGTCATTGATTAGTGATGTTATAAGAGTGTGTGAATTCACACACACACACACACACACACACACACACACACACACACACACACACACACACACACACACACACACACACACACACACACACTGCTGAGTGTGTGATGATTAATGGCTTCTTCCACTCACTACCCTTGAAATGGAGATTTGGTTAAAGTAGATACATTTAAATTTAAATTGAAAAACATGTAACGCGATCTCACCTTCAAACCTTCAAAAGTTTTCCAACTTTTGTCTGTCTTGTTTTCTCTCATGAACCTCATACTAACATTGTCAAACTGATTAGAATGGCAGAGTCTTTACTTTCTTTATTTACCCTATTGCCTCGTTAACCGCTAATCAGTCACTTAGCTAGTACACTATATAGCATAAAGATTGTCTTTGCTAGCTAGTAACAAAATGTACTTTTAAAAAAAGATGTCGCTTTAATAATGTGCCAATGTTTGATTCAAGTCCCCATTGAATCTGGACTTGGATTTAATTCAATTTATTTTTTGTTCTCTAGTGGACGCCTTCAACTTTTGGCCCACTCACATGTTTACGAATACTTCTAAACCTTCTAGTCTAAACCAGGCCTTAAACAACCTCATTAGAATCTTTCATAGCTAGTATTTTTGTTCACATCCTAAACCGAATGTTCTTTTGTTTACTTGTCTTCTATTTTATCGGTAGCGGAAAAAGTTTCTAAACATTTCACAAGCATCGGGGACCCAGCCATACAGGCTTTCCTCTAGGTTCTAGCATCTACATTAGTGGCAATGCAGGTTAAACGCGGCACTTTTATTTGATACTTGACACGTGTTCAGTGGTGAAGTGCCTTTCAGCATTTAGCAACCAACAACAAAACCTTGTCAGCATGTAATTACGGTCACACACACAAACACATGAGTGAGAGGATAGTAAGTGTTATTGTTCATTGACTCCAAACCTTATGCTGATTTATTCACTTTACACTTAATTTGATTTCTTTTTTGGAAAAATTTCTTACCACACACACTCAAACACACACATACACACAAAACCGCATTCAGGGTATCTCGCTTTTTGAGATGAGTCCGGCAACCTGAGAATGTCTCCCTCTCTGTGTCTCTGTCTCTCTGTTAATGTAATTTCATGCGTCAGGAAGCAGACATCATAAAACGGGGTTAACACCGGGTACAGACAAGGTGTCACACACTCCTGTGGTTAAAACAAACAGCCCCTTTGTGTGTGTGTGTGTGTGTGAGAGTAGTGTGTGTGCATGTGTGTGTGTGTGTGTGTGTAAATGATTGTTCTTTATATAAATCAGGTCTCTGTTAGTGTGTCCATACTCTACTAAAGTTCCCACAAAGCCAGTGTGTGATCTGTGTCCTTATAATGTTTACTTTCCATGTATGTGTGTATATCTGCATGTGTTTCTGAGTGTAAACAGTGACCATGTACTTTATAAAACAGGTCTTTTTTTTACTAAAGTTCCCACAAAGCCAGTGTGTGATTAGTGGCCCTGTAATGTCCTATTTCCATGAATGTGTGTGAATTATATCTTACTATTCAAATACTTAGTCTTATCTGAATAACTAATAACACAGTATCACTTGTTTAGAACCTGGACGTAAGCAGCGATCCAGAGTATTCTTACATGCACCATTTCATCCTTTCATTCTGCAATAAAATTAGACTTTATTTTCATTTAGTTCTATACATTTTCTGTTCCCTAGTGGACATGTTCACACTATGGCCCACTCACATGCTGATGAATACATAGGTGCAGAGGACTAAACCGGGCCTAACACACCATCCTTAGAATAATTTTTTATAGTATGGAGGAATTACACAACTACAAGACGTGATGTTTAATGACAATGGAAACATATTTGGAAGTAAAAAATTATTAGAACTGCTGTCACGGTATTGTGTGTTGTTCAGTGTGTGCATGAGAAGTGGATGAAATGTGGAGTACAGACAAACTGATGGACGGTGAGCAGAGGGGTGATTTATATCAGCGAGTGTGTGAGGGAATGTTTGGAGAAGCGCAGAAGGCCGTTAACACCCTGACCTCTGATACGGCGAGCAAACGCAGGAATTCTGGAGTGAAGAAAAAAGAGATGAGATGAGTCGCATACACCAACGCCGCGATCTGTTCTTTTCGTTTAGGGGCAGCTGTGCAGCCCTACTCCCATCCCTCACTTCCCCCTGAGCCTACTGCCTAACCCCATCTACCCCCCCCCCTGCCCTGCTCCTCGGCTTTACAGCTTTCCACTAGTTCTAATTAACACCATCTTAATCGCGTGTTAAATCCCGTCGCCTGGTGTTTACTGTCTGTTTGCCGTGCAGTAAAGTGTGAGGGAGCTCATAAAACCGAGTGTGTTAATGTGCATTTAAAATGGTGTGTGAAGTGTGTGTGTTAAGCCCTGTAGACTAAGCATTAGCTTCTGTATAATGTTTAGATGGCAGATACTTGTATACTGATGTATCTGAACAAGAGTTATTTTAGAAAAAGAAAAGAAATAGAAAATAGCTCGCTTGAACTAAAATTTATGTTTTAAGTGTTTTAAGTCCTGTGTTGAAGCCGCTGCTGCCGTGTCCTTTAGCTCATCGGTATAATGACAATTTGATCTGATTTGTAGCTTTCTGACATGTCATTTAAGAAGGGATTAAAGCAAGAGAAATGATTGCATTGTGATTTGGAAACTTGAAATGAGCGAATGTATGGAAAATTTGTAAAAATGCTGTAGATTTGTCATTTCAATCTAGACTAAAACGAACGGTAAACAAATCTTTAAAACATCACTGACTATTATTTGTTTTTGTCAAACACTTAAATGACAATAAATCTGAAAACTCCAAAACTCTCACCTTATTCTGAGACCTTGATTATGCACCCTAAATATCATAAGACCTTCTTGGCATTAATTGTTGTCATTAAAACGTGATGGTATTTAATAACTATTGGTTTAATATCTGAGAATCAGAACACTGAGGTAAACACTGCCACTAATTTCATCATTGCACTGAGGAACCAGCAGAGTTTCTCTCTGTGCTTCAGGGGTTTCCTCCTGGTTCTCAGGTTACCTCACCCAGACTGAAGACATGCCTTGTAAGCTGATTGGCAAAATTGTCTGTAGTGAGCAATTGTGCAAATGGATTGGCACCCCGTCCAGGATGGAGATAGACTACAGGGTCCATGCGACATGTGCTACAGAAAATGGATGGACTTCGGAAGAGGGAATGTTTGTACTCTCTCTAGCCTCTTTCCAGAATACAGCAAAAGGATGGATAGAAAATGTTGACAGTGCAGAAAATAAGGATTAAACCATTTGTTCTTGTTGCCTTGGAAATCTGAGCATGTTATTGGCACTTCCTGTTAGAGGTGTATGGAGTGAAACACACTATATGACTGCACATAGGGTTCAGTTACCCTGATCAGTTACCTGTGGGACACACACACACATCCTTCAAGTGTGTAAAGTGACCTGTGGGCACTCAGTGTGTCATCATTTATGCTCGTTTAAGTGTCTCTATCTGTCTCGCTGTGTCGTTCTGTCTTCCACAGTAAGCCAACGCCACACGGAGCATCTGTTAAATAATCCAAATTCCAGATTTTTTACCTTTTGATGGAATTTAAGGTCACAAAAATTATTCCCAACGGAAAGAAGAACACACTGTTAAGGAAGTCATAAATTACACACACAGACACACACACGTCCGCATGCACAGAAGAACAGTATGGTTCATTTACAGCGAAGATGACACAGAGGGAACAGATAAAATCACTACTGGCTGTGAAGTGTCTTTTTTTGACATCTCAGTAAGTTACAAGTTTTATAAAGCCTGCAACAGACTGTTACATGTGTCTGTGTGTTAGTGTGTGTGTGTGTGTGTGTGTGTGTGTGTGTGTGTGTGTGTGTGTGTGTGTGTTTGTGTGTGTCTGTGTGTGTGTGTGTGTGTTTTTGATTGGACAATCACCTCTATCTATCTATCTGTCTTTATGTCTGTCTGTCTGTCTGTCTTTGAGGTCTTTCTTTCATTCTCTCTCTCTCTCTCTCTCTCTCTCTCTCTCTCTCTCTCTCTCTCTCTCTCTCTCTCTCTCTCTCTCTCTCTCTCTCTCCCTCCCTTTGTCAATATGGTGGGGAATCAGGTTAGTTCATTTCGGGAACCTCTCCAGTGAGCTACTCCAGCTTGAATGTACGGATTATAATTAATGATGTGAATGTGATATGTGAGTGTGTCAGATAGAAAGATTTGCATATTCAATTTTATGTGGGATAAATGTCATGAGGATTCCCCTCTGCCCTGAAGCATCACACAGGTACACACACACACACAGTCACATGCTGTCATACATAAAGCACACATTGTGTGAGCTTGAATAAAACACACAGGCTGAGAAGAGGAAAGGTCTGACCCTCAGATAAACACTGTACGCATGCAAATGGCACCTGTGTTATCATGCTTAGTGGGCGGGGCTTTCACCTGGCGGCCACGTGGAGGAGCAGCGTGGGCGTGTAATCACTGTAATCACTTCCTGTATTTGCATGAGTAATGAACTGAGACACGACGGGACTCTATCAAGAAATCAGTTGGGGGCTGAAATCAGAGCATGCTTATTAAAGGTTTTATTCAACCTGCAGGAGCCTGACACTCTAACACACAAAAATACACACACAAACACACACAGTGAGCTGCTTTTCATTTACATTTTACATTTACATTTACATTTACAGCATTTGGCAGACGCCCTTATCCAGAGCGACGTACATAAGTGCTTAAATCTCTAACACTGAATACATTAATGCTGGTTCACTAGGTTACATACTTAAGATACCATGAGTTTAAAACATTTGTTCAAAGTTACAATGAAAAAGTGTCAAAGGTTTTTTTTTTTTTTTTTTAAATGCAAAAGATAAGGAAAGAAGTGCTAGTTGAAGTGCTTCCTGAATAAGTAGGTCTTCAACCGCCGCTTGAAAATAGCCAGTGACTCGGCTGTCCGGACCTCTATGGGAAGTTCATTCCACCACCTTGGTGCCAGTACAGAGAAGAGTCTTGTAGTATACTTGCCTCTTACCCTGAGAGATGGTGGAACCAGTCGAGCAGTGCTGGTAGATCGGAGGTTGCGGGGTGCAGTGCGAGGAATGATGAGGGCTTTGAGGTAAGAGGGGGCTGGTCCATTTTTGGCTTTGTAGGCCAGCATCAGTGTTTTGAACCGGATGCGTGCAGCTACCGGAAGCCAGTGGAGGGATCGCAGTAGCGGGGTGGTATGCGAGAACTTTGGCAGGTTGAAAACAAGCCGGGCAGCTGCATTTTGGATCATTTGCAGAGGACGGATTGCGTTCATAGGTAGACCTGCCAGCAGTGCATTGCAGTAATCCAGTCTAGAAATGACAAGAGACTGAACAAGTACCTGGGCAGTCTGTGTGGACAAAAATGGCCGAATCCTTCTAATGTTGTAGAGAAGAAACCGACATGAGCGAGTCACATTTGCAACATGAGAGGAAAAGGACAGTTGATTGTCCATGGTTACCCCAAGGTTGCGAGCTGTGGCTGAAGGGGAGATCAGATCGTTGTGCAAGGATATAGCAAGATCGTGACCTGGGGATGAATCACCTGGGATGAACAGCAGTTCAGTTTTGCTAGGATTGAGCTTTAACTGATGAGCAGTCATCCATGATGAAATTTCTGCCAGACATGCTGAGATCCGGTCAGAAGCTGTGGCATCTGAGGGTGGGAAAGAGAAGATAAGTTGTGTATCATCAGCATAGCAGTGGTAAGAGAACCCATGTGATGAAATAACTTCACCAAGAGAGTGAGTATACAAGGAGAAAAGAAGAGGACCAAGTACTGAGCCCTGTGGGACGCCAGTGGAGAGTCTGCGTGGAGCAGATGTCACTCCCCTCCATGTTACTTGATATGAGCGTCCTTCCAGGTAGGAGGCAAACCATTCCCAAGCTGATCCGCAAATCCCAAGACTCTTGAGGGAGGATAAGAGAGTCTTGTGGTTGACCGTATCAAACGCTGCTGAAAGGTCAAGGAGGATAAGGACGGATGATAGTTTGGCTGATCTAGCAGTATGTAGCTTCTCAGAGACATCCAAAAGGGCTGTCTCTGTAGAGTGAGCTGCTTTAAAGCCAGACTGTTTGGGATCTTGGAGGTTGTTCTGTGAGAGATAGACAGACAGTTGATTATAGACAATGCGTTCCAGAATTTTTGAAAGAAATGAGAGAAGTGATACCGGTCTGTAGTTACTGATGTCTGATGGATCCAGAGCAGGTTTCTTTAGGATGGGAATAACCCTTTTTCCACTAAAGCTTTACAGTTCTTACTGTTTTTATTCACTGTTGTATGTTGGATAAAGCCTGGTTTTATTCTTCCACTGGAAACACTCCAGAGGCTTCAGCACTTGGTATGTTTTGGGTATGAAGTTGTTCAAGTCATGTCCGTAAAAGATGCGAAGGTGTTTACGAGCTGAACGCACATTAACACCACCACAAAATCGGAAGTAGGGCATTTTTTTTTTTGAGGTCCCTGTTTTGGTGGAATCAAGAGACGTGATGTCTGTAGCTGATTTTAAACTTCTTGAAATGTAATGTTAACTCCACTCCAAAGCTGATTATGAAGCATTTATGTTTTATTTTCCAAAGTGTTTGTCGATATCAGCTGTGAAAACAAAGCAAGTGGACAGATTTGTTCTTTCTGCCTGATATAAAATGGGCAACATTCTGCTTTAAGATCAACTGAATTTAAATCGAATTCAGTTTTGCTAGCAGACAAGGGGAATGTGTAAATGTGGACTTCATCTGGACTCGAGTGTAGCCATGGTGTACAGAACAGTATCTGTTGTAAGATATCTAATAGAGATTGAAAAAGGGATAGGCGGAGGATAGAGAGGATAAAGCAAAAAGCATTTTAGGTGATGATCATGTGGTATACTGACATGCTGCGAATCAGAAATGCGTACACACCACAGTGGAGGTGTGCAATTCGAATTCGAGTTGTTGGTTAAAACGGAACACAGAGACCTGGCAATCCATTTTCTACTAAACACATGTATCATAGCATAGTGTAGAGTTTTAGTAAATCTGTTCATTTAATAGCAATTTACAGTAGCTGGAGATATCGTTCATTTCAAATCAAACAGCTTCTAGTCAGTAAAAGATATTTTTTTGTCCAAGTAACACAGACAAGTGCTCCATTGTTTTTCTTTTCTAGTCCTACAGATTCAACAGGTTTTTGATCTGATGAATGAACATAGGAAATGAAATGAGGTAATGACACAGTGTTGTTTCTCTACACAAAGAGATGTTTGGACCTTTCCTCACACCTGTGTTGACTGAATGGAGGAGAAAGAGAAGTGTGTGAGCGAGCTGGACCCGAAATTCCACGACTCCCTCCTATCGGCTCCTTTCCTCGCTCCCTCCCTCCCTCCGCCAGTGTGATTTCACAGCTCGTTGAGCCGAGCGCTCTGGAATGTCCTGTCTCTGATGAGCGGCACGTTTGAAGCCGAGCTCGTGCGCTGCAGCTGCACCGACCCTCAAAGACATAAAGTTCACTTCCAGTGCGTGCATCTCTTACCCACTTTCAGCTAAACGCCGTGGATTTACGACTCTGTCCAAAATACTCAAATCCAGGATGCATTAGTGTTGGTTTTTTGTTTCTTTTTTAACTAGAATGTCAACAGCTTTAAGGCTCTTAAGGCTCAATCACTTGCATTTATGTCCAGTTAGTCTCCCTGCTAGAATTTCAAATGGGTTAAGGCCCTGTCCCAAATTCATGTCCATACTTACTGAGTTCTTTTTAGAATGTCAGTCATTTTAAGGCTCTGTCTTAAAATTTAAATCATCTGTTGTTAATTTTCGTACCAGAAATGTTAACAGCCATGTTAAAGACCCTGTCCTAAATTCATGTTCAATAATGCTACAAGAAAAGTCAACGTTAAGGACCTGTCCTAAATCTCCATTCTGTTTCATATGTTCTTACAAGGAAACCAGACATGTTAGAACCGTCTTAAATTTACCTTCACTTATGCCCCTTTTCCACCAAGTTTGAGTGCTGGTTCAGAGCCAGAACCTAATTTAAAATCAGGTTGTGACTAACAAGACAAAAAGGAATGATGTTAGAGCCATTTTTAAATCATTTTAAATCAGGATTCGTTGCGTTTGGATGCCAGTGTGGGTTCCCAACATAACGTTGCTGTATAACTTTGTATACAGTGACATAAGACTTGGCTCTGTGATGGCTCTCTAGTCCATGGAAAGGCAAACCGGTTCTTAGAAGGCTCGCCAGTGGAACCAACGTCAAACCAACACTAGCTCTGAACCAGCACCCGGTTCTTTCTGGTGGAAGGAGGCATGTGTGATTCGTTTTAAGGCCCAGATCCAGATAATGAAACAAATCGAGTCAGTTCCACGAGGTCTTATTTATAGAACTTATTTTTTATTTGAGCTGGAATTCTCAGAGGCTGTATGTATTACCCATAATGCACTGTGAGTGTTTGTATCAATACAGAAAAAGCATAAAATACAGAAACATAACATTCAGCTGGCTGTGTAATGACGTAAAAGTGTTGTCGCTGACACGGAGCTAGTGATGATGGAGTAGGGATGACGTGAACACAAGTGTCCTCCATCAGGGTAAATAGATGCAAATGTGCTGAATGAAACACAGCATGTTTTTAACTGATACAAACAGAGATGAGAGTAAAAGACCCAAATTTATACAGACTAAAACCATAACTGTCTGTTTTCTGATGAAGAATTTTAGATGACAGAAGGAATGGATTCAGCTTTATGTAACAGCTGTACAGGAGGACTGCGGACACTGTGACATCATCAGTTGTGTTAGGTTTCCTCAGATGCAGCCAGCGTTGTGTAATAAGAAAAACTAAGATGTGATTTTCCATTCAGCCTGTGGTTTGGACAGTATCACCGCCCAGAATCTGCTGGGAAAAGACCCGCTGCTCTGTGTGTGTGCCTGTGTATGAGTCAGAGAGAGTGAGCGAGAGAGAGAGAGAGAGAGAGAGAGAGAGCGAGAGACGTACGTGTGTGTGTGTGTGTGTGTGTGTGTGTGTGTGTGTGTGTGTGTGCGTGTGTCCGCACCTGCAGAGTGTTTGATTGCGTTACAGCCTGTAAGTCTGTTTATAGTCGTGCCAAAGATGCTGAGTGTCACCGGTTCTTAATGGAGGACTAAATGGGCTGTGTCCTAATAACGATGAGGTGGCAAGCAAAACAAATGATGGACTTGGCGATCAAAGGGCAGCAGGGAGCCGGCACTGATTCTCTTGGATTGGGACGGAGCCTCACAGTGGTGGGAAACTCTGCTGGATCATGAGAAACACACACACACATGCACACACACGTACACGCACACACACACGTACACGCACACTGGGATTGTACTTCATCCAAAACAGCAAGTGATCAGGTCAGATATTATGGACACAACACACACACACACACACACACACACACACACACACACACACACACACACACACACACACACACACACACACACACAGTTTGTGTCAGGATTCCTTGCTTATCCATTTCTACTGTACAGAGAGAAATTCCCTGACACTCAAACCTTTGGCAGTATCCCAAATGCTACTTGATAGAACTGTTCCTTACTAGGATTTGCCCTACCAAGTCAACTTAAACCAGTATGTGGTTTGTGACACTGAATACACATGACTATCCTTATCACCAAGTAAAAAAACTTGAACAGGTGAACATTCAGCCGTAAGTACACTAACTAGTCACAAACTCTTTCATTCAGGACAGTGCAGTATTTATTGAACGTGAAACGAGCTAAAAGATGTTTTAAGTACAGATAAACACTGCTTCCTCCCAAAGAGCTGGTGTGTATTATGATATGATGAGAATGAAGACAACAACAAATAATCAGTAAACATGAGCATGAAAAGTACAATTCTAGAAGGAAAACGGTTTGCTATGACGGTAGTGTAGGGTCGTTTGTGGTAAAACTGTTTATTACAATGCTAATGTTGGACTAGCTCTTTTACTGTAAAGCTAGTTTGTGGTTAGCACTTTTACTTTAAAGCTAGTTTGTGGTTAGCACTTTTACTTTAAAGCTAGTTTGTGGTTAGCTAGTTTAAAGCTAGTTTGTGGTTAGTACTTTCGTTTTAATTCTAGTTTGTGGTTAGCACTTTTGCTTTAAAGCTAGTTTGTGGTTAGCACTTTTACTTTAAAGCTAGTTTGTGGTTAGCTAGTTTAAAGCTAGTTTGTGGTTAGTACTTTCGTTTTAATTCTAGTTTGTGGTTAGCACTTTTGCTTTAAAGCTAGTTTGTGGTTAGCACTTTAACTTTAAAGCTAGTTTGTGGTTAGCACTTTAACTTTAAAGCTAGTTTGTGGTTAGCACTTTTTCTTTAAAGCTAGTTTGTGGTTTGTGGTACTATTATGTTAGTACAGGACTAGCTCTTTCACTGCAATGCTAGTTTGTGTTAAACATGGTATAACAATGCTAGATATTTTGCTTTAAAGCTAGTTTGTGGTAAACCTGTATATTATAATGGTAGTATAGGGTTAGCTCTTTTACTGTAATGCTAGTTTGTCATAAAACTATTTATTACAATGCTAGCGTATTTCTAGCTCTTTTGTTTTAAAGCTAGTTTGTGGTAAAATGGTAAAAAAAATAATGCTAGTATAGGCCTAGACTGTTAATAAAATGCAAGTTTGATTTGAAAGTGTTTCTTGTGTAGAGGCCGATCTAGTGGTGTTAAATTTACTCACAGTGGTTTGAAAGAATTCAGAAAGTGGTATTAGAAAAAAGCTAATCTGGTCATTCTGTGTTCACACCACACTCACACACTCTCTCACACACACACACACACACACACACACACACACACACACACACACACACACACACACACACACACACACACACACACACACACACACACACACACACGTCTTTGTTCTGTGTGTTTGTGTGTGGTGAAGTATCCAGTTTGAAGGGTTCCATGTTCCTCTGGGACGAATCGCCACTGTTTAGCCAAGACGAGGGTGCAATCAGGGAGGCCATTAAAGCACATGAGAAAAATGAGGCGTCTCTGTCCTCTGACACACTCTCTCCGTCCTTCTTCCAGCACAGCCTTTTAGTGCGCTCTCACATATTTACATATTCAGCCTGATGTCACATTCCCCATCCGTCCTGTCCCCCCACGCCCAACCCCCCCACTGGCCTTTGAACTCAGCGGCAAAGTGATGAATGAAACCCGGGCTAGTGTCTTTAGCCTGGAAACATCCATTCTGTGGCTTAATGTGCGTGTGCTGAGAGGTGGTGTGTGTGTTATCTGAGTTAGCGCCATTTAGCGTCTCAGCTAACTCGTCTGATGTCTCGGTGACTGAGACGAACCACTTCCAGGTTGTCGCTCTAAAATAAACATGGTTCTGAGGGCCGATGTCTCAGCCATCCTCACTCCGTCTCATTAGAAAAAATAACGATGCAGCCGACGACAATTAGGAAGGATAATGGTGTGTTTGTCTTACGTTGATGGATGCTGAGTGTGTCCCTCTGTCTTTCCTTCTCTCTCTCTCTCTCTCTCTCTCTCTCTCTCTCTCTCTCTCTCTCTCTCTCTCTCTCTCTCTCCCTCTCTCTCTCTACCTCTCCCTCCAAGGCCTGGAGCTTATCTGAATCGTTAGAAGCTGATTGTTTACCCAGAAACTCTAATCGCACATACACATCAGTAATCAGCACTTTAATGGCACTTTATTAGATGAGAAAGAATGAGATTTTCCCAGCATGCTTTGAGCTGGACGTTTTGTACATGTACTGTATGGCCTCTGTATTCAGAAAAAAAAACTTTCTGGAACTGATTATAAAGACTAGCTTGAGAAAGTTAGTCTCATCAGCCATACTGTATAGTATGTGTTCATGGCAGTTACTGGTTGTGTCTCAAATCACATACTTCACAGAGCATTATAGATACAACTTTTAATCTCGTGCTCAAACATAACCACTATCGAGAAGTCTCTATAGAAGAAATTCTGTGCCTCCTGGGTTGATTTTGGCTTGACCTGTTGACCAAAAACTACACACAACTCGAATCGCATGAATTGCCGTTTAAGACAAAGCCCTAAAATGGCAAATGTTCTCTAAAGGATACATACATAAAATCAAGCAAATGAGACAGAGCTTGAAAACAGGCTCCATTATATTAAGACCATAGACTACAGATTATGAGTCTTAAAATATCCAGTAAGTCCACTAACTAGGCAAAAATACATGCAGTTGGCGAGAATCGTACATATAAATCACAACTATTCTGACTTTTACATTTTTTTTCTGCTCTATTGAAAAATCCTTTGCTAAAAACCTCCTCCTTTTGTGACCTACACACTCTCCTCATCAATCACAAAAAAAAAATTCAATTTAAGTGTGATTTAGAACAGATCCTGGGAATGCGTGCACACTCGTACACGCACACACACACACACACACACACACACACACACACACACACACACACACACACACACACTGTAACTAGACCGCATGTTCCTGTGTAGATAAGCTCTCATTATTTACACAGATCTTGAAGATAGATAAGGTTAAAACCATGCTGTGTGTGTGTGTGTGTGTGTGTGTGTGTGTGTGTGTGTGTGTGTGTGTGTGTGTGTGTGTGTGTGCGCGTGCATTGGTTTTATCATGTTAAAGTGGTTTTGTTTCTGAATGTAGCTGTAACATTCTCTGTGTGTTGTATGTGGTATTGCACAATGATATTGGCTGTATCTATTTCATGCTCCAAATGTATTCAGATGTATACCCAAAAGTGGGCGTGGTCTAAACCAGAGGGGGTTTTGTTTGTTTGTTTGCCCTGTACATGTAGCTAGATACTGTACATGTGCAGGACTCTGTACCTTAATATCTTTGTTTCAGCCGGTAAAATCGCAATATATAAAGAAATTAGAAGATTCATTTAAACCACAACGACCCTGACCAGGCAGTTACTAAGGATGAATAAATAGAAAAGTTAGTTAATGAACCTGTACTCTGTATTTGTTCACCTGTGCATAAAAACTCCATTCATTTAAACTCCTTTTGTTTTAATAGCTTTGTCTTTGGGATTCCTTATCCCTGTTCTGCTAATCCTACACCATTCTTTATTTATTTTTATTTGGCTAATTAGATTTTTGTGAATTCTGTCAAGTTAAAGCCAATAAGCAGTATATATTCTCAAGACTCTTGTACAAAATATATCCTGGCTGCTAGCTAGCTAGCTTCTTTCTGGATCGTTTTGTTGAGCAACTTTATTTTCGTATGTATTTATTTATATATGTATTTGATTGTTTAGTAGCTGCGTCTTTCTAGGGTGTTGACATGTGAAATTAAACCTGAGCTGTAGCTTTGTTGCAATCCATTTTTAATGTATGGCTGTAATAATGTAAGCTATGGACTTTAAAAAGTCCATAGCTTACAATCTTTAAAAACAAAATCCTTAGATATAGAGTTTCTCTGGTATCATATACAAGTGCAGAGGTATGGTGGAGAATATCCAGTGCACTTGTGTAATCCCACAATGCATTTGGGCTGGTGTCCAAGCAAGTTACTTTTAAAAGGACCAGAGTGGCTATAATGCACTTTGGCATTTGTAGGGAACAGGGAGTACGGCACCATTTTATACACAGGATCTGCAAGATCTGTGATCAGATTCTATTAGTTGTGAGTATAATATTTACTTTTAAAGAGACAGTAACACACTTCAAGTCTGTTTTGGACTGGAAGAAAATCTCACTGTGCCTTGTCTCTGTCTGTCCATCTCTCTGTGTCTCTCTCACTTATTTGTAGTGTGTGTGTCTGTGTGTGTGTGTGTTAGGACTTACAGCATATGGACTGGTGGGTGAGACAGTTTCACCCTTCTGCGTGTGTGTGTGTGTGTGTGTGTGTGTGTGTGTGTGTGTGTGTGTGTGTGTCGGGAGGCTCAGTGTGTTGTTAGATTTATGTCCTGCTACACATCTGGTCCTCATTGGCAGCGTCAGAGCATCAAGTTGCAGCCAGGTGGATCTGAACACACACACACACACACACACACACACACACACACACACACACACACACACACACACACACACACATTCAAACACACTCGATTCTGCCCTGGTGACTCTGTAAGAATTGCTATATTTCTTTTTAGCTCTCTTCACCCTGTCTGTCTGTATACTCATCCATCCTTCCATCTATCTATCCATCTGTCTGTCACTATGTCTATCCGTCTGTCTTTTAGTCTATCTTTAATTTATCTTCTGGTGCTGCTGCTGCTGATGTTTGAGAGGCGGCTGACAGAGTTGTGTCTCACGCGTCCCGTCTGTCTGCAGGCGGCTCTGAGTGCCTTGAAGCAGCTTTCCGAGCAGGGACTTGACCCAGTGGACGGAGGAGTCAAGGTGGAGAATGGACCCTGTGAAATGTAAGTGTTTCTCTCACCTTTTATTGACTTTGTCATAAAAATTGTTGTTTTCCATTGATGAGTTACTGACCATGATTGTTTCCCAACAACCAATCACTGATCACCATTATTCCCAACAACCAATCACTGGTCACGATTATTCCCAACAACCAATCACTGATCACCATTATTCCCAACAACCAATCACAGATCACCATTATTCCCAACAACCAATCACTGATCACCATTATTCCCAACAACCAATCACAGATCACCATTATTCCCAATGACCAATCACCAGTCACCATTATTCCCAACAACCAGTCACTGATCACCATTATTCCCAACAACCAGTCACAGATCACCATTATTCCCAACAACCAATCACAGATCACCATTATTCCCAATGACCAATCACTAGTCACCATTATTCCCAACAACCAGTCACTGATCACCATTATTCCCAACAACCAGTCACAGATCACCATTTTTCCCAACAACCAATCACAGATCACCATTATTCCCAATGACCAATCACTAGTCACCATTATTCTTAACAACCAGACACTGATCACCATTATTCCCAACAACCAGACACTGATCACCATTATTCCCAACAACCAGACACTGATCACCATTATTCCCAACAACCAGTCACTGATCACCATTATTCCCAACAACCAGTCACTGATCACCATTATTCTCAACAACCAGTCACTGATCACCATTATTCCCAACAACCAGTCACTGATCACCATTATTCCCAACAACCAGTCACTGATCACCATTATTCCCAACAACCAGTCACTGATCACCATTATTCCCAACAACCAGACACTGATCACCATTATTCCCAACAACCAGTCACAGATCACCATTATTCCCAACAACCAGTCACTGATCACCATTATTCCCAACAACCAGACACTGATCACCATTATTCTCAACAACCAGTCACTGATCACCATTATTCCCAACAACCAGTCACTGATCACGATTATTCCCAACAACCAGTCACTGATCACCATTATTCCCAACAACCAGTCACTGATCACCATTATTCCCAACAACCAGACACTGATCACCATTATTCCCAACAACCAGTCACAGATCACCATTATTCCCAACAACCAGTCACTGATCACCATTATTCCCAAAAACCAGTCACAGATCACCATTATTCCCAAAAACCAGTCACAGATCACCATTATTCCCAACAACCAGTCACTGATCACCATTATTCCCAACAACCAGTCACTGATCACTATTGTTTCCAATGAGCTTGTTCTATTACGTTAGTGTTTATTCTGTTCGCTTTCTCAACAACATGTCAAGCAGCATTTTATTGAGTGTGATCAGATTCAGCAAGAGAGAGAAAGAGAAACTTGAGAGAGGCTCTTGAGAGTATGATTGTTCATAGCAGCTATAATGTAAGTGAGAACAGGAAGTACCTTGTCTCTTGGATGCAACATCAATATCTGTATGCACCCTCTGAACACACACACATACACACACGCACGTGTCAGGCTGTGTGCTGCACAAACATTCTTTTACAATCGTGTTCTGTAATTGTCAGAGTTGGCGGTGTGTCAACTAATCTTGCTAAGAGATTGAGAGAAGCCTACCTCTTACACACACACACACACACACACACACACACACACACATTATTGTGTCATTATGAATGAATGCTTTTCATGATCCATATCCACCTGTGGGAAATGGTGAATTCTCTCTTCCCTGTCTCCCCCACTATGTCTCACGCTATCTAGTTACAGAGTACTGACACTGAAGACTCCTTCCAAAAGAAAGCGATTAAATGATTTTATGATTTGCAGCCATTACGTCTCACGATTAATCAAACATGTATGAAGAATGATGGTGTGCGTGTGTGTGTGTGTTGTGTGTGTTTTGTGTGTGTGTATTTTGCAGATCAGTCAAGCATCCGGATGGGAAACAGACTAACTCAGGCTCTCAGGACTGCGCAGATCCAAACGCTGTCGCGTAGGGAACCGAGTCTTCGCGAACGCCGCTGGATCCCTCAGAACATCGACACACAACAGGGTGGATGTGTCTTGACAACATGACGTAGAACAACACACACTCGCTCTCAGTCTATGTGAAGACAACACTATCTTATCCTTTAGTTAATATGGAAATTTAACTTGCTAACAAATGTTGAAGAAAAAAAAAAAAAGAAACCAAACTAAAAAAGAAGAACTAACGTGATAATGAGTTAATGCATGGTACTGTGTTGACTTTAAGGGAAATCTAAGTATTACACATTTCCCTGATTGATAGATGTTTTTTTTTTTTTACATTTTGTTTTAGTCTCTTATGGATCAAGCAGGTGTGTATCATGCCATGAAATGAAATTCTGTAATTGGTGTGATGGGGGAGGGGGGCTTACGTACCTTATTTTCTTTCTCAATAGCAGTGCTTAAGTGCGTGAAGATTAACAGACGATGGCAGTGCTGTAAAAGTTGTAGTTGTTGTCTTCATATATAATCACTCAGCTTAGCGTTTATGCTGATGTTCATGTATCTGTACGGATGTGTACAAGTATCACACGAAGGAGAAGAAAAAAAAAGTGAACAAACTGACAGAGACAGAATTAGCTGATCACTTTCTTTACCTCTAATCCACGTAACCCTTTCACCTAAACATTCATCCCATCACTGTCTCCTTCTTTCTGCTCATAACTTGATTATTCAAACAAACTCCACCTACTTTTTTAAATATGTATCCAGGCTTACCCTGACCTCGCCCTGCCCCACACCCTGATTTTGCTCCACACCCTGAACTCACCTTTGCCCACACCCTGACCTTGCCCTGCTCCACACTTTGACCCTGCCCTACACCCTGCTTGATCCTGTACCTCCATACCCTGATCCTGCTGCAGACCCTGACCGCACTCTGATTGCCATCAGCACCACACCCTGCCCCTGCTCTTGGCCTACACCTGTTCTACGTCCTGATCACACCCACACCAGTCATTACCAGTTGTAAACGTTCATACACAAAACCTGTGAGTTTTGCGACTTGGACAAGATGAGTGCTAATTCTGTTTCTGTGTTTTCTCCCAGCACATCTACACCCTAAACGCTGTGTGTTGTATCGACTTAATGCATCAACTGAGTGCTTTTAATAACTGCATTCTGGAGAAGTTTAGTAAAGAGAGCCTGCATAGCTTCTCCTTCCGAACAGCTCAATTACTTGAATCTTTCTGTTTCCCAACAGCATTTTCACTTTAAATGTTTAAATGTTGAGTTAAGGAAATGCAGTAAAATCACATCAGTTTATGCTGAAAATGTGTGTGTGTTTTTCATTTAATCTCCTCTTAGATTCTAGTTCGAGCACAGAGCTGAAGAGTCGAGGATTATGTGCTATGTATTAATAATAATGTTAGCGAACTTTTGCTTATCTGCTAGGTCACTAACACAGAATTGCTGAGCTCTACTGCCTACTCATTCATTTCCTGCTAGTTTAGGAAGTGAACAATTTAAATTCCATGAACTTTTCAAACGCATTACGCAGTAGCACCTCAGTGGTCGAAGTTCTATATAGTGACACAACAGATAAAAACCCCACAATGTCAGAGAGTCAAAACCCTTCATTGCTACTATTATTAAATTACCCTGTAATTGCACATGATGAAAAAATATGATTGCTTTCTAGGAAATCATTCTGATATTTCATGAAATAAAAGTTGCCCAAAAATGTGAGTAAAGAACAGAAAAAGTCATAGGCGTCATTGAGTAATCAACAGTCGCACCTTTCTCTTTTGTACACCTTTGTAATATCATGACCTTCATTTGCATATTTGGAAAATGATTGGCTCTTAGAAGTTATGATGCAATAATTCCTGCTTTTGATAAATACAGCACAAATTCAGTGTCAGGAAGGTCAGCTTCCCTGATTCATAAAGTAATCTGATAAAATGTGTTGTTTAATGTTCAGAGCAACTTAAATTATTACTCTTAGTAATGGTGACAGTAGTTCCTTTGTTGTTTTATGTGTGTTTTCTTGCCAACTATGACAATAAAACGCTAGATGTTCAGCCTGCCCCTCTCCTCTCTACCAAACAATAACCTTAAAAGTGTGGATCGGCAGCTTTATAACAACTGATTGACTCGTTAGATTTTCAACCCAGTTACCAGATCAGTCTGCAATCAAAAAAATAAACCTGAAATGGTTTAAATGTTTTTTTTAATAATGTGGTTTAATTATCATTATATAGTCCATAAAATATCCAATAACTACACTTGAGTAATTGTCTCTGAGGAAATCACGCACTTAAATTTTAAACATTTTTTCTTTCACGAAAACTTTTACTAAATTAGTTTTCCAGTCACAGGAAATGCCTCGAAAATTAAAAATCTGATTAAATGCTCTGGGAATCAAAGTGATGTCATGGAAAAGTTGAAAGTGAGATTTTAGCACTTTTTCTCCTCAGTTGAAGATTTTTTTTTTCTTCTTCCAATCTTCATCTGACCCACCGACAGGAGTGGAACCTGATGTGGTCTTTTGCTGTTAAAGCTCACCCACGTTAGTGTTCGATGTTTTGTGCATTTGGAGATGCCTTTCTGCTCACCATGGTTGTAATGAGGGTTTATTCAAGTTAACGTAGTCCAGTCAACTTGAACCAGTCTGGCTGTTTCCCTCTGACCTCTCTCATCAACAAGTTGTTTCCATGTGCAGAACGGACGCTCACTCGATGCCTTTCACACCAGCCTGTGTAAACTCTAGAGACTGATATGTGTGAAAATCCCTGGAGATCAGCAGTTTTTCTGAAATACGTAAACCAGCACATCTGGCTCTGGTCACTCAGATGACATTCTGATGTTTTATGTGAAAATGGAAGCTCTTGACTTTTATCTGCATCATTTTCGTCTCATACTGATGCCATGTTCAGGTGTACAGGTGAGTGTATGAGAGATTCTGTCATCTATTATTATTGTTGCTTTTACCTCATACTTTTTTTTTTTAATTCTTTACTGCAGGCACTTAATCCTCAGCAGCTTGGCTTTGGATGAGTCACTTCTAAGAAGGTAAATTGTAAAACAAACAAACAAACAAATAAATAAATAAATACAAGATATTTGGAACAGATGTACATAATTTCCAATAAATATATCTAAAATAAATAAATAAATAAGAAGAAGCAGAAATAAGTAATAGAAGTGAAATAATAAATACAAAAGTCAATTAAAATGAAATACATTTGATGAATTTTAATTAAATAAAATAAATAATATATTTCAACAGAAGATTAACAGAAGTTAAAATATGCTGATAAAATGTGAGGCAGTATTATATAAAACTTCTGAATTTAAGTAAAATAAATATATAAAGGGGAACACGGTGGCTTAGTGGTTAGCACGTTTGCCTCACACCTCCAGGGTTAGGGGTTCGATTCCCGCCTCCGCCTTGTGTGTGTGTAGTTTGCATGTACTCCCCGTGCCTCAGGGGTTTCCTCCGGGTACTCCGGTTTCCTCCCCCAGTCCAAAGACATGCATGGTAGGTTGATTGGCATCTCTGGAAAATTGTCCGTAGTGTGTGAGTGTGTGTGTGTGTCCTGTGATGGGTTGGCACTCCGTCCAGGGTGTATCCTGCTTTGATGCCCGATGACGCCTGGGATAGGCACAGGCTCCCCCAAGGTAGTTCGGATAAGCGGTAGAAAATGAATGAGAATGAGAGTAAATATATTTAAAAAAAAACATTTTTTAAAATTTATTTATTTATTTATTTTTAAGTACATTTGTATTTGTAATTCTGTTTATTAAGTGAAATGAGGCATCACATGTACGAATGTAAATGCAGTGTTTGATTTAGCCAGGAATACCATTAACACCTTGTAGTAGCCCAAGTGTTGTTTTTCTACTAACACATGGTGTTAACTGCAATAAGCGAGGGAGCCTTTTGCTGGAGCAGATGGTGCTGCGCTAACACACTCCACCCTAACACACTTCAGCATACACACTAATCCTCAGGATTGATCAGAAATCTGAAAAGCTGCATGTCGAAGTCCAAAGACTGCAGTGAACACCGTGTTGATGATCAGTGTAGGTGGAGCTGTGTGTTAAACGACCACAAGATGATTTGTGTCTCAGGAAAGGCTTCAGGCAGATGAGCGTTCTATTCCACGTGAGAATTTAAATGATTTTTACAATTCTGTTCCACGTGTGAAATTAAATTAGCTTTAGAATTTTATTCCATGTGTGAATTTAAATTAAATGGGTTTTAGAATTCTGTTCCACATGTGAATTAAAATGGGTTTTAGAATTCTGTTCAGTGCGTCTTACATTTCTAATGAGTTTGTATTAGGATGCTGCTGTTAGAATTCTGTTCAGGATTTTGATGTAGGCAGGTTTTTAATGTGTGTTAGATTCTAACGTGTGAATTTAAGCAAAGCTGCCGAATGTCTATTATGCTAATCAAGATGGCAGCTGGAATTCTAATTGAACAATCCAGTGCTGTGTTTCAGTGATTTTATGTCCATTCAGTTAGATTTATTATAACCTTAAGTCGGTAATTAGTAATTAGTGGGGGTGTCACATACTTTTGGCCCAATAGTTTATTGGTACAATGGAAATAAACAAATTTGAAGAGTTTGAAGAATATTTTTATTATTATTATTGTGGGTGGGGCTCATCTTCGAAAAGACAGTTCTGTTCTCACACACACTCACACACACACACATACACACACACAGAGGGACTGGGACTAAAAAAAAACACGCTATTGGTTGCAAATAGTAAAGAAACCTCAACAAAAGAGCAAAACTAAAGTGCTGAATTCTGGAACGTTCTGTGTCCTCAGCAGGCCGGGTCTCCTCTGTTTTCGGGGGTAATTTGGCTGTCAGTTCAGGTTTCCTTATCATGATCTTTTTTCCCCCTCTTCTTTTCTCTGTGTTAAGTCTTAATCTCCCCTCAGACCTTCTGTCCATCCAATTAGTCACGCGTCAGAAACCTAAAATCCTTGTTAAAGGCTTTGGCATCCTTAATCTCTCTGTGTGCTGCTTCTTTAGTGAAACCTCTCTACTTGGTGTTCTAATTAGGCCATTTTAAGGGTCTGGACCTAATAAAATCCGTTTTAATGAGACATCTTGTTAGTAGTTATTGTGAGGGTTTATATAGTGTTATTCAAGTGGCCATGTCTGTTACCCACAATGCACAGCAAAAATAGAGCTGGAAGTAATATACGTTTAATGTCCCTGGTTCCTCAGTCAGGGTTTAGTGTAATGAATGTTATTTCCCCATCACATTGTCTTTTGAAGGACATTCTGAATTGACAGTGAAGCACAATCTAAATCAGTTTATTAATTTAAGTTAGGCAGAGAAATTAAACATGGGATCCGCATGGCATGCGACTCCTTCTGAAAGTTACAAAAAGAGGCATCAAAATAAACGGCATACTGTCAACAAACGGCAGACATGAAGAGGTAGCGACTTCAGGCTCGTCACTGTGAACAAACGGCACCTACTGGAATGTACATCAAATCCATCAGTGAATCTTTTTCGTAGACATACAGAGTATCCGAAGCCCGATCGTCAAATTATGAGCCACATCTGATATCTGATAGAAGTTGAAATATAGGACAGAGACGTGGTAGACACACAATTCAGTCCATGTTCTGCTTCTTTTGCATTTTCAGTGATTAAAAATAAAAATATATACTGATTTTTTTTTAAATAAAATGTAGACACACCTCAACCTGCCTAAAAAAAGATCAGTTTTTTTTGATGAAGCTTGCTGAATAAATGACATTTGACCTACAGTTAATTTCAAGACACATTAAGTCTCTTCAGAATGAAATTCCAGCAATGATCATAACATAAATGACATCAGTGGTGTTAACGTTATTGATTACTGATTAGCGTTGCTGGTGATAACATTAATGCCCTCACAGTTAGCATTCATTCTTGCTATAATAACATTAGCACCCAGCTTTTGAAACATTTCAATGATTTATATGTTTAATATTTTAACGACCTCTACGTTGCCATGTTACTAAAGGAGGAATTTGGAAGATAAGTCTGCGGTTGTTTGAATATTTTGTCAAGAGAAAAATAAAATAACACATATTTACAGGAATATTTGCATCAGCAGCCAGAAAGTGACAAACGAGTCTTTGCTATTGTGATGGACGCTAAAGGACCGATACGCTCAGACCGCATCGCAGGCATCGGCTGTGTGTGTCTGAATTTAATCCGTGTGTCCGAGAGATGAAGCGTTGCTCCGGGAATTGAGGTGGGGCAGCGGTTTTGGCTAATCACAACAATAATGGCAGTGTAGAGAAATGACGTAATTACAGTGCATGTCTACAAACACAAAGTGACATAGGGGGGTTTCTTACTGCCCGTACAGTAACATACTGTATATTTCGCAAAGACGCTAAATAATGCTGGTGACTACATGATGTAAATAATTACTGAATACCTCACATATGATTTCAGGCCTAATGACGCGGTATATAGAAACTCGCTTTGCTTTCAAACGAACTAAACAAACAAACACAAAGAGGAAATCCTCAGCGTAGTCCACAGCGCTCTTAGTTCCAGAGGAACAATATGGTAAACGTTTGCATCTGCTTAATGCAAGTGCACCAGTCTAAACTCTCTCCCAGTCTCTCGGTTGCTTTCTCTCTCTATCAGTGGTCGTATCCTCGTCGTTTCGTGAAGCCAGTTGTTTAGATCCCGTTCTTTGCCTCGTTGTTGTTCATGGCCTCTTTCCTCTGAGCCAGGAACGGATACATGCACTTGTCGGCACCCAGGAACCGGTACATGCACACAATGGCTTCGAAAGGCAAGATGCTAAAACACAAGGGAGAAAATGTTATGCTTTTGTATCTAAACAATGAACTCAGGAATGTTCTGAAAAGATTTATCCTGAGAGCTCACAAGTTTATCTACATTTATGTATAACATGAACCTTGACTGATGTCGTAATGGCACCCTATAAGAGGAAGAAGCTTTATTGTGTGTGTGTGTGTGTGTGTGTGTGTGTGTTACTGGAAGATTTAGTGCACACTGAACATAGACAGTGTTCAAGTTTTGTAAATCTGGCTAGAATGTTTTTTTTTTGTTTGCTTTAAGGCTCATTAACAGCGATATTAAGTATCTCGTTGATAGTCTTACTAATGACAGCATTGGAGTAGTTTAGTATTTCAACATTCTACATTGTTCTAACTTATTACGCGATACACATACAGCTAATGTACGTCTGAGGAACATGTTAGCATGAACGTCTGTGTGGGCTCATGCTCACCTCTTCATGAAGTTCACAGTGTAGACGATGCGTGGTGTACAGATCATGGGCTGGTCGGTCAGGATGGCTTTCATTGCCTGCTTCACACAGAACTCCGGCTTCAGTGGGGGCAGGAAAGGCTCGATCTCCTTACTAACAGAAAAACAGGAGAGGACAGAGGAGGACACATGAGAGCCAAATTCTAAAGACAATCTGTCACAGAATACATTTGAATATTAATGATGTCTTGATTCTGGCAGCACTGCTGATCATTTTAGGACAGTTTTAATGGCGTCACTTTGACTTTTCAGCTATGAAATTTGCTCACTGTTGCAGATGGAGATGCTTTTGCACACATGGCAGTATGTTAACATGTCTTGCTTTGGGCTTGACCTAACAGTATGTTAGTATAACTTTAGGTTACACCATTAACATTCAGGTTTGCAGCGCTGTCAAAGCATAAAAAAAAACAATTTGTTGATTATTTCGTTAGATCGGAGTGCAGACGTCACATGTCGAGGCACAAGGTACGTGAACAGATTGGATATTTACCGTATCCTGCAGCCTCTGAACATGCCTGTGTCCACCAGGTATGGACACACCAGTGTCATCTTGATTCCATCTTTCTCCGAAGCCTTGATCTCGTGGCTGAGGGACTCGTGGAAGCCGATGGCTCCGAACTTGCTGGCGCAGTAATCCTGCCATTGTTAATTAAACAAACATAAAAACCATAAAAACCCATGCACAAACAAACCATGCACTTGTGTTCTATTCAGCGTGTCAAAGCGGTAATGGCGTAGGGTGCGATGTGTTGTGTCCAAAAACACATAGTGCAGGTTTTGAACGAGATGCTAAATGTTTAGGTAGCTGGCCGACCTTCGGCTCAGCTCAGCTCAGTGTCTCGGTTTGAGATGATTGTGTTCACAGCCTCACATTGCTGGACTCCACAAAGCTTCCTACGTAAAAAGTGCACTGGATGCATTTTGTGATCTAGTTGTTCACACAGATAGCATGTGATTTTTGGCATAGTCAAGTCTTTAGTAATTCTAAATTCCACTTTACTTCCAACCCCATTTATACAATGATGGTTTGTGCCCTAAAAAAAGGTGTACGGCGCTGTACGCCTTCAGGCTGTGTTTGTGTGTGATGACACTGCGAGCCGTGTACGGTTTCATTAGCATTCTTTGCCGTGCACGGCTGCAGGGACGGTTTTGATGTGGTCCGCTGTTCAGAAAGTGGCTCAGCCAAACACAGATGCGTGTAGATAAACACACAGGGGATAAAGGGCTTGGAGTGTGTCCACACACACACACACATATATACACACACACACACACACAGATCGACAGCAGCTCTGAGTCACTGTATTAATCCTGGGCCATAAAAAACAATAAAACGGTGCCTTTGAAGTAGAAAAAAGAAGCTGAGTGTAAAAACACAACAAAGGAGCAGCGCTTCCCTGAAGGAGAGGAAAACCAACACCAAGCTGCAGAGCTGAGGAGCTGAACACACCACCACACATTACTATAGCCGGGCCTTTTCATTAACGCAGCTTAACTCACTCGGCATGAATCGGCGGCAGAACAGGGAAAGTGGAGAGGAGGATCAGAGCGTGAATGAATGAATGAATGAATGAATGAAAGGACAGATCATGAATGTACATGACAGAATAGGAAGCTTTCATAGTGTAGACAAACAGCTTACTGTATGTCTGTGTGTGTGTGTGTGTGTGTTTGGGGGATGGAGGGGATGGGGGTTGGTCGGGCTGGTGGGATCGTTCTATACAGTGAGGCCCAAATACCCCTGAGGCAAAGAGAGACAGTGAGAAAGTGGAAGCGATAGGGAGACTAATACAGAGAGAGACGCGACACTGAAACACAAAAGAGAAACAGGAAAAAGAAGATGGAAAGAGGCAGGAAGAAAGGGAAAGAGAAACACAGACAAAGAACATGAGAGACAGAAAAAGTGAAGGTGACAGACAGGTGGAATGAGAAACAAAACGAGAGAGTGACATTGAGAAGGACATTAAAGTAAAGGCAGAAAGTGGTAGAGAGACGTTAAAAGATTCTATAGATTGTGTTCAAGGAGGGAAAGGTGGAGAGAACACATATAGACTGATAAAGTTAGTCACATTCAGTTCATATAAAGTGAGACAGCTGCACTGGTGAAATGTGGTTTGATTGCACATGAACCTGCCGATGCTGTATGGACGCCTTCATCATTATTATGATTATTAGCTGCTGTGTGTGTGTGTGTGTGTGTGTGTGTGTGTGTGTGTGTGTGTGTGTGTGTGTGTGTGCGTGCGTGCGTGTCCATGCGCACTGACCTCGACCCCTGCCGTGCTGAAGAGGCCCAGTGAGCTGGCGACGGTCACGATGTGGCCGTGATTCATCTCCAACATCCTGGGAAGAAAAGCCTTGGTGGTCTGAAAGAGGACAAGAGGGGGTGGTTGTGGGGGCAGAAAGATGAGGGGAAGGGGGAGAGAAGATGGTTAGGGGGGGATTATTAGATGGGGTTATTCTCCTTGCATTCTTCATCTCTGCCAAAATGCTTTGATCCCCGTGTGTTTTTCCACCCTCCCTCTGATAATAATTCACCGATTCTAAACAAAACTCGCCCTACGGAGGGAGTGAGGGAGTGACGGCTGTTAGTGACCGCTCTGCTCCTGCATGTACCCGAGAGATTCGTTTACACGTATGTGGGAAACAACTCCGACGCGTTTGACTTGGAAAAGAAACACGAAAGAAAGGTTCTGGTTTATCCAGCGTTTCCTCTTTCCACACACACAAACACACACCGATCCCGTTTGCAGGATACAATTTCAGCCAAGAGAACAACTCACTCTCATTCACCACCCTCACACAGCACAACTCAGACTCTCTCTCTCTCTCTCTCTCTCTCACACACACATACACACACACACACACACACACACACACACACACACACACACACACACACACACACTCACATGCAGGCAAACATCCAAGTTAAGTCTTTAGAAGGACATTCCCCTTTATGAACACTTAAAGCGACAGTTTACTTAAAAATGAAAATATTTTTCGACTTCTGTAGTTCTGCACTAGAGCAGCCAGTCTAATGTAGCTAACGGGTATGTTTTAGTGTCGGCTGTGTGACCATCAGTCACAAGCTTGTCATAAATATTATTAGCTGTCTCGGATATAAACTACATATTACTTATTCATGCTTATAGAGATGTTAACCTTTTTTCAAATAGCTTTATTTCTCCCATGTGTATTGACTATAATATGTCAATATACTTGGCCTGTACTTTTACACGTGTGGCTAATCGATACGTGGTCATTCACACTTTGTGTACTTTTGTGCATGATTTGCATTTGTGTAGTGAAGTGAAAGGTCGCTCTGCATCAGCGTATGAAAGGGTGTCGTTATCAGGGTTTCCTACTCGGAAAACTGCCAGGGATTTTCGAGCCAATGAAAATGAATATTTCAGTGTAACGCTTCAAGAGCCAATTTACAAAGTCAATAAAAATTGATAAGAAAAATAGCATTTCGTTATCAGATAGTTGGCCTGATTTACGAAGCATGGTACGGCACCAACTACTGTATACCACGTGACACACACTTCACCCGAAGCTGAATGGGAATCAAGCAGCTTATAACTTATATCGTATCGTACACATTAACATACACAACATGATATATTTCTTTGAAGTCAACGTGAACTGATTCCAGTGTCCAGTGAAGAAAGTGTTGCTGCGTGCAAAAACTGCCAATCGATATGCGTTTAGTTTGAGTTACAGCTTTTATTTCGAATTTGGCTTTTGGGAATCTCGTAGTGATCGACACTGATAGTTCTTCTCAACAAGTGTGCATTTTTTTTTGTACAAAAAATAACGGCATTGTTGGTGTACATGGTGTTAAACATTTCATAGTAATAGACTGATCATAGATGTGATCACCTAATATTGCATTGTAGTTTCTGACCAACATTTTTCAGCCTAATTTAGACGTCTGTAGCAGTGTTAGTTTACTGAAATATCTTTTCATTAACACTTTTCATTAACACTTTTAACCCAAATCACTGATGTTGAGCAGTTTATAGTTTTTTATTTATAGTTTATAGTTATTTATTTTTATCGCCACTAAATGATCGTGTACGTGACGATATGAAGATAGCCGCAATCGAATATGACGGAGATGAAAAACGTCCGCAAGGTACACGCTCGGTGAGTGGGATAGACGAGGCGGGTCTGCACCGTGCTGACAGAAAGCATTACAAAATCAGTTTACGGTGAATTGTCTGGAGCCGTGCAGGCGGTGGATTTATGGAGGCAGGGAGCAGTGGAGTGAAGAAGAGCAGAGCAAGCGCTTCAGTGATGTCAGCGTTTATAAACGCGTTTGGGATGGTACAAGCTCACACAGCCTTTAAAAACATCAATCTCACAAGTTACTGGAATTTCTTTAGTTTTAAACACACACACACACACACACACATACACACACACACACACACACACTTTCCCTCCCTCACATATTTATTAGTCATCTATCAGCTGCTCTCTATTTTTAGGGGTTAGAAATACTTTCTATAGAAAAACCAGGCTGTGTGTAACATATTTAAAGTCTATTAATAAATAAAGTCATCTTAAGCAATTCCTGGGATTGGCAAAAAACCCTGACCAAGAGAAAATTGTTACACAAGACGAATGAGTGTGCTAATCATCTTTTTCTTCATCAGGTGTTTGTTTCATTCTTCGGTTATAACTGTGCTGTAAAAGTAATGCAAAAAGAAATGTCAAGCTTCTCCTATAACAGCACATCCAGCTGCGAGTTTTATCTTTCATTTAAAGTTCGGAAGATAAAAAACGCACAAATCGCCACGATACAGAGGAAGTGCAACTCAAAAAAGTTCCTGTTTACAAACTGCGGACGTTCAAGAAATGTTAAATAAAGTCACCTACACACGTATGTTACTCTTATGTTAAATAACACGTTTTTATTCAAATCATTATTTGTCTATGTGGAGAATCTGACATTTAAGTCCCTGTGAGAATACGATATGATACAGAATACGATATGATACGACATAAGAATGCACGCTCTAAAATAAAGCAATCGTTTGAATTACGACGAGTCACAGAGTCGCTTTTGAGCGCCGGATTCGGAGGCGCTGTGGTATTTAAAAAAAACAAAAAAAAAACACTGAGTCTGGACTAATCATCTTCCAAATTAAGAAAGATGGCAATAACACTCAAATAAACTTCACTGCGAGCATTTTAAGGCCATATTGTACACACACAGGTGTGGGAGCTGAAAAGCGTGGAGCGAGACTCTTCTGCCTGGTCGGATCTTTTTTCGGTGAGAGCGCCGCTTGGAGAATTTGGCTCCTGTTGCTTGGCATCTCGTCAAACTAATCTGAACAATAAGCGATTGTGATGGAAGTGGGTCAGACAGCGGCTCGCCGTTACAGCCCAGCTTAACACAGCACCCGCTTCCCCATTATGCTTTTCTCTGAGTAAATTCATCCTAAAAATTCTTCATGGTAGACAACGCTGACTTGCTGTTACACTCCATGGCTCATACAAGTGAACAAATGTATGTGTTTATGGAGCAGGAGAGTAACGAGCTGTGTACTGCTGGATGAAACGCTTCCGGATCTCAACAGCACGAGTTGGGACACCAAACAATAACACAGCAATAAGGTGCTATTTTGATGTACTGTATAGTAGAGTAGAATGCGGTTTGGGGCACAGCGTAGCCTTTCACATCCGTTGTTTTTGTTCTGGTTTTCTTCTGCACAAATTAAAACATTCACGTACAACCAGATGGAAGGAAGACACACACACACACGCACACAATTCTTACCACTTTTCTTTCTGTGTTTTTGAGTGTGTGTGTGTGCTGGCCGTGATTCTCTCGTGCAGCTGCGTTTAGAGTCTGTGAAGAGAGTGGGGCCTCCTCGGGGCACTCACATAATGACATCACTTCCTTTTTGCCTCCTGCTCCATTCCCATAAGGTAGTAAAGACGAGCTCCATCTGGTTAACGGGCTTGTCTCACTTTTGCTGTTTCAAACACGGTGGCTGTGAGCTGCAGAGCCGAGGCAGCTCGTTATTTAGACCGAGGATGACGGAAACTGAAATCTAAAACTAGGAATGTGCAGATCGGACACTGAGAATTGGGATCGGGTCAATATCCGTAGGGCTACATTGGTCTCAGTTTGCTTTCACTCTCCATGTTAGAAACCTAGGTATGTGAAGATATCATTCTACACTAGTTTCGTCATGTTGTCTCTCCCCTCTGCTTAGCTGTGTGTGGACATACGGGACATACGGTATATGAATCACTGCTGTTATGTTGTACATGTATTGCCCAATCATATAACGGGATCATTTTAATCTGAATGTGTTCAGAACATCAAAATGCTATCGATTGTATCGATGTTTTGTGTGGCTTCTGTAACAAAGCAGTTTTCCTTACATAATCGACCAAATCAAATATTTGACTATATAAAACTCACTGGCAACTTGGATTTATTATGAAAATTTTCTCTACATGCATTGAAAAAAAAATCCTGTCAGCCATTTACAGTTAATCCAAGAGCCAGCGGTAATTTCTTACATGGTCAAGAATTTAAAAAAAGAAGAAGAAGGAATTTAAAAAAATCTAACACGTGTAGTGACTAATTGCTACTACAAGTGTGTGTGTGTGTCAGAGAGAAAGTGCTGCAGGTTTTGTGGTATTAACCAACCACATCCTCTGCTCTGTGGCCTGTTCACGTCTCCATTCATCACACAATGCTTTCATCTCACAACCACAACACAAAGTGCTTATGAAAACACAAGCAGAACCTTAATGAGAGTCCAAACTACACACACATGCAACACTTATAATCTGAAAATGTTTTAGCTCCATTTATAACCATTGAATGACCAACAAAAACAAACAAACAAAAAAAAGCTCAATTTGTGAATCCGACATTGTAAATAAAAATGAATGCTATACAGTTATTACTACTGTTTGTGGTCATTAAATTGACCTTTTCAGGAACAACTGCACATTTTAAGCCCAGAAAGTCTGCAATAAACATTTTGTCCCTCATTTCTTTATTTTATTTCCTTTCAAAATATAATTTCATCTGTCATTTTCCAAAGTATCCTTTCATCGTCTGTGCTTAATGACAATAAAAAAAATGACAATGCACATCTTATTTTTGATGTTTAAAAGGCCTATAGACAAAAAAAAATAAAAATAAAAATCTGAAAAGATTTACCGGCTATTTATGAGGCTTCATAAACGTTCACAGTTCGCTTGCATTGACTTTATTGAAGTGTCTCTCCATAGGATCTTTTATTATAAGTATACAGCTAAGCTAAGTAAAACAAGAGAGATTAGTGCTATATACAGTCTGTAAATGTAGTGCATTTGAGTTACTCACTGTAATCTAGTACTAAAACCCAGTATGCGATTTGAGACAGTTCATTAAATAAAACAGGAGACTACTGCAGTCAGTGTAACAAGCAATCAACATCACTCAATTAATTCCGATCACTTTGTGGAGGTGTGAAGAATGTGTGTGAGTGTGTGTGTGTGTGTGTGTGCCATTCTTTGAACCTTCACACTCTTCTCCAATGGCCCATCAATAACTCTGTCAGACCGATAAACAAACAGATCCTCCCTGTGAACGTGTGAGCTCATCTCAGCATGGTGCTGCACAAACTGCCCCCTCCACAGGGCGCTGCGGGGGAGAAAGACAGCACACTTGTTTACCAACACCAGCTCAATTAGGGAGAAAAAAGCCACCTCCAAATGTCCCCACCAGTGGGCTTTTAATTAACAAAGCGGGGAAAGTTCCTGTGAGACGCCGGCCGGTCAGCCTTTTGTGTCTGCTGAGTGGGAACTTTTTTGTGCCTCTGAGCTGCAGCGACGCACTCGCTCTGTTCTGATTAAAGGATTTCATCATCGCGTGCATGTTGTGATGTGAAAACATTACAATCAACACAATCACCTAACACGCTATGCAATCTGGAGTTTTTATTAGGTTTGGGGTTTGGTGATCACACACAGCGCTGGGAACGGTATGTGTTCAGTGTACACGTACAAAGTACTATGAACAACCAGTCAAACAGATGTTAAGTGTACTGTTCGATATGGTATCATGCCAGTTATATAAATGGCGAACTGTTTTGTCATTCTTTATTCCAAAAGCTTTTATTCCAAATCCACAACACAACACTTACACCTAAAGTCAGGGGCCATGTCCCAAACAGAACAATAATAGATAAATAGTGCACCACCTAACATCCACAACAAACAGAAGCCTGGGCAGCCTCCTCCCGTCCAGGATACAGAGGACGTCTGAGACAAAAATAATGCACAAATAAACACCCATCACACACCCTGCACATCCAAACTTGTTATAAATACGCTCCTGGCTCCAAACAAAGGGCTTAATGGTATTTGATTAACACAATGTATTGGAACTATCTCTTCCACATAGAGCTCGTGCACTCGCAGAACCTTGACTATATGATATAATCTTGATCTAAGTAATCATGCCCAAAACTCTTGACTTACAGTAAACTTCACAGTTAAGGTGCATCTCTCTGCACCTACTCGTATTCTTATTCAAAGATCACTTTAAGTGCCAGTAGTTAGGGTGTGATAGATGGTTATCAGGAAAAAAACACAAGTGTATTATTATTTAAAATGATTATAACGACTACTTTGCTTAATATTATTATTCTGACATGAAGGAATTCTTACATGCATATGTATAACTCACTTTTACGCATACTTAATAAAAGCAAACAGAGCTGGAGTTAGAAACGCTATAAGACCATAGTCTCAGTTATCCGTCGACATTTCGTTTTCTGTGATGTGGCCGCGTGAGGGATCGTCTTTGCTCTTTTGCAAATGGACAAAGGGAATTAGGTTCAGCCGTTTGGTTTCAACAAAAGGCAAACATCCTTTCAAGAGGAAAGCACAAATACCCCAAATAAAAGATATGAGACGTAATTCACAACAGGACAGAGACTACGTAATAAACAGTAACATTGAAATGGCAGTTCTATTTCCAACCAAATGTAATGATGAAGTGTGATGAATAAAAGAGTTATGTGTTTCTAAAGGAGTAACTCTCTGTGCCACATTTTGCTCTAACCGCATAAGTTTACGGGCTACACTCCTGGACGCTATCTTTTAAAATATGGTTTGGTTTGCGATGTAACTGTTCACACTGATGATGTATGACTCACCCAGAAGTGCGCGTGGCAGTTGACCACCATGGTCCTCTCGATGAGCTCGTCTGGACACTCCAGTAGGTGCTGTCCAGAAACCACACCCGCATTGTTGATCAGCAGGTCCACGTCGCCCACCTCGCGTCTCACTCGCTCCGCTGTGGAGTACACGCTCTCCCGCTTCCCCACGTCACACACATATGTGTACACCTGTGGCTTGAATGGCTGCACCTCCTCCACACCGCCTGCTTGACGTGCAAACACACAGCAGTCGCTCAATTTCTACCTGCTCTCAAACACACTTGAATATTCAGCTTTGGCATGGTTTACAATATTGTTGTGTGCGTGAGAGTGACCTTCCAGAATTGCAATATTTTAAGGCATCCGCAATGACATTAATGAGTGTGTTGAATTTCACAGTGTAATAAACCTGTAAGCATCTTATGGGTTCACAGAACGTCATGGCGTTGATCAGACAGCCTCTGGGCCTCCTGTGCAATTAAACCTTACATCTCCTGCCTCCTAGCATCTTTATCAACCAAATGAATGACCTGTTTCTGGCTAAACACTTCTTCTTCACAGCGACTCTGTCTTCTATATAATGACGATGTAATAAATACTGGCAATAGAAAATATTTTATAGGGAAGCTATTCTAAAACATCCTCCTAAAACATAAACAAATTCAAAAACGATTTCTTTTTAAACATTTATTTACTACGGTTTTATCATCGTTAACCGTGATATTTTAAAACTAGGCATCATCCCGTGAAAACCGTTACAGTGCTTTATGGACCGGATTAAATGCACAAGGTGCGTTCAGATATCATATAACAATTGCAGTAACAGTCAAGTGTGTGTGTGTGTTTGTGTGTGTGTGTGTGTGAGAGAGAGAGTGTGTGTGTGTGTGTGTTTGTGTGTGTGTGTGGGAGTGTGCGTGAGTGTTTATTACTAAAGTTTTAAAGTGCATCATGTTACATGCCAGTTACAAAACATAATTATTACACGTGTGTGTGAGTGTGTGTGTGTGTGTGTGTGTGTGTGTGTTTATTACTAAAGTTTGATGTGCATCATGTTACACGCTAGTTACAGAACATAATTATTACACGTGTGTGTGAGTGTGTGTGCGAGTGTGTGTGTGTGTTTATTACTAAAGTTTGATGTGCATCATGTTACACGCTAGTTACAGAACATAATTATAACACGTGTGTGTGTTTGTGTGTGTGTGTGTGTTTTTACCTTCTCTGTCCGCGTGCGTTTCCTGTTCCCGGTATATCTGTCTCACGAGCTCTGCGGTCTCTTCATTGCTCTGGCTGTTGATGTCCCACAACACGAGCACAGCGCGGCGGCGCGCGAACTCCAGCGCGAACAGACGTCCCAGCTGCCCGCCCGCGCCCGTGATCACACACACCTGCCCGCTCACGCTCTTCTCACGGGGCCGCGCGACCCAGCGGAAAGCCGCCAGTGCGATCGCCCACATCACCTTCATCAGCACAAGCATGAACTCCAGCACCAAGCCGAGCATCATCACTACACTGAGCACACCGAACACACTACACTGAACACACTACACTGAACACACTGAACACACTACACTGAGCACACTGAACACACTATACTGAACACACTGAACACACTACACTGAACACACTGAACACACTACACTGAACACACTACACTGAACACACTACACTGAACACACTATACTGAACACACTACACTGAACACACTATACTGAACACACTACACTGAGCACACTGAACACACTACACTGAACACACTGAACACACTACACTGAACACACTATACTGAACACACTACACTGAGCACACTGAACACACTACACTGAACACACTATACTGAACACACTACACTGAACACACCGCTGGGGCTTTGTGTACAAATATAACACACAAATAAACCTCTTAGTGTCAGGACGCGTTAGAAATAAACACAAATTACAGAAAAAACCCTAAAAATGTTCTTTTATTAAAAACACTACAACTGGATCTATACGTGAGTGGAACCGGAGTGAATTAATTTAACTCGTAAACAACACAAAGTGAATATAAATAAGTGTAAATAAAGACGAAATTAGCACCGACGGCTAATGACACGGATCTGTTTAAACATCCCGTTCTGTCATAACTTCAGTCTAACTGACCAGAAAACGAGCTTCAACTACAGAAAAGTACTGAATGATAAATAAACAACGTTTTCTTTTAGAAACGGATTAAAAAAACCCGAGTCAAATCGCTTTTAAACCGAATTAACTCCTGAACCTGCGGAGTCTCGCGCTGAACTGTCCGGTGCGCGAGGTGTGATAGCTGCCTGTCTCGCGTCTGTGCGTGCGTGCGCGCGTGTGTGTGTGTGTGTGTGTGCGTGCGTGTTCGCGCGCGTCTGAGACTGAGCGCCAGTTCCAGCTGCTGTTCGCCACATCAAGCGCGCAAGCACCATTTAAACCCGCCCAGCGCTGCGGCGAGGACCCCCTGCGGGCTGGCCGCGTCACTGCCTGACTGGAAAGAGGAAGCGCGCGCGCACATAAATCTGAGATGACTCTTCTGGTGAAACACAAGTCTGAGTGAGGACCTGAGTGTAGACCTTAATCTGTCAAATACTTCATACTCCATACAACTACATACTTTAATTATATTCAGCACGTAAAATTGCATTCCAAACAGTGATCTGTAATTAATTATATATATATTTATATATTTATATATATGCATGTATTATCAAGTAAGCTAAAATAGAAATGCATGTCTTATCATTTTAGAAGTGAGCTAAAATAGAAATGCATGTATTATCGTGTTATAAACCTGCTCATTAAACACAATTTAGATGTTATAATAGCAAACCTAACTGACACACTGTTCACACTTGAATTGGTTTAAAATGACGACCCAATTTCAAAATCTAGACAGTCACTTTTAAGACTACCACAAATAGACCTATATATACATTTGAAACTAAATGAAATGTATTACCTCTAAGAAAAGGTCTGTTTTATATAATGCAATAGTTTAGAATCCCACAAAAAGAACTCGGTTATGTAGGTAAAAATATAAAATCCCAAATTCTAATAATCGGATCAATATCATTTGACCAATATATAAACACCACACTGGTTAAACCGGTTGAATAAGTTTACAGTGAAAGTTGTCTAGTTCAGCTTGAGTTAAAATTCTGACGTTGTGACAGCGCCATCTTGTGGTCAATGGTGAGATTGTAACAAATTTATTTCAAATGTATTTTATTAATCTACTGCACAATCCCAAAAATAACCCGTATGCAAATAAGATAATTGCTATACTGTATAGACATAGAGAAACCCCCTTCTTGCTTTCTTTCTTTCTTTCTTTCTTTCTTTCTTTCTTTCTTTCTTTCTTTCTTTCTTTCTTTCTTCCTTTCTTTCTCCATTAAAGCTGCAGGAATCTTGCCGTTGGAAACCATAGTAACGTGTAGCGTACATATTATGGGATGCGGTAACTATAGTGACGTATACTCAAAATGAGGTGACAGAAAACGGGTATAAATAATTGGCATTATTATAGCTGAAAATACAAAATTAGTCGTTTTATTGTGAACAGATCAGGCTAAAACAAATACGAGTGACTGAAACATGAGCATTTATTTGTCCTAAAGCGAGAGAAGCAGTGAGTACAGTGTCACAGATCATCTAGGGGACTGTAATATAAACCCAAACAGTTAGAAAACTATCACAAACAGTACACTTTCCTGGATTAGATTAATACCAGTCGAGGAGACAACTGAAGGAATACGATTTAATGTTATATGGTCTAAAACACAGCCGAACAGCCTCAGAAGTGAGTACAGTTAACCAGAGGAGGGAAAAAGTGCATCAGGATTGGACATGCTAATGGTAATGCTAACTGCTAAAGCTAACGCTACATAATCACCTTGTGTTTATTATGGCGTTATTACGAGGATATAAATTGTTTATATATTGTTAAGCCTACACACGGTTATATTATAAGACCAAAATACTTCAGCTTCAATGGACATGGATGTTGTAACAAACCTTCGTTCTGAACTTTGGTTAAATTCGTCTGATTTGACTGATAGACTCATCACTAAAAGTTGATCAAACCTCAACATAGAAAGCAACACATTAGGACTAACCTGCTAATTAGAAACTGCTTCATTCACAAGAGATTTAGTGATTTAAAAAAAAAAAACAGGAAGAGCTTAAAGTGCTCTGCATATCTTATTTAATATTTACAACCATTCCTTTGTTGAGAAAATTAGGTTATAATTCGTGCAAGTGAGTGTTTATTATGTAACAGGAATGTCTGTTTCAGAGGTCTGTTTTAGAAGCTGCCTGTAATGACAGAATGTTTTCTTCAGGCTGTTCTGTCACAGTTCAGGCATACTGTAGGGTTTGTTTTTCTATTCCTCAGGAGATGTCCATGTAGCCATGCTGAGTTGGAGCTCAGAAAACACACAGAGGGATGATGGTTTCAGGCGTCACTTTCTGTTCAATCCAAGACGGGGAAACAGGATTTATTATAACACTCATCAACATTCAAAAGGTGTTTACTTCTTCGTCTCACTCTCAGGATTCTTTTAATGGCCTCAACTCATTTCACCTCTTTCTCCATTTTATTTCTCACACATCTGCAGTCTTAGACAGACAGACAGACAGACAGATAGATAGATAGATAGATAGATAGATAGATAGATAGATAGATAGATAGATAGATAGATGGACAAGATAGATAGATAGATAGATAGATAAATAGATAGATATATAGATAGATAGATAAGGTTATTGATTACTTAATTAGCTATTGCGATAGAATAATTGTATTATTTGTAATAATTGTAATATGACCTGTTTATCTTCCCAAACAGATCTGTTCTTCAAACACACGTCATCTCTTTTACCTCCAGTTGCCAATCCAACACGCAGTGTAAACAGCAAGGAATCACCTTTCCCTGTTACAAAGTCCTGTACTTTAATGTGAGTACTTTACACACTTACATCTGTAGTGATGATATTGATGTTTTTTGTTGCTCAGTGCTGATAATCAATTAAATTATTTGAGCAAAAAATTAAAAGCAATTTTAATGCGAAACATTAAAGGACATTATTTAGCTTATGCTGGTTGCTGTTAAAGCTCCTCGTACTGGGATTATATTTAAGTGCTGTTTAATGGTTTCTTTAATAGATAGAGTAAAGGCAGCTGACCAGAGCGCACTGAGCAACATCAGTGACCCGTTAGCAGTAGTATGAACTTTATAGTATAGCAGCAGGTGACGTGCAGAGATAAATTCTCAGTATGATTAAACATAACATTATTACTAATACTTATATTTGTAATAATGTAAGATTGTAAGAAGACCAAATTTCAACACCACACTTCGAAACCTTATCCAACTGCTGTTATTATGTCTATATATATGTTGTTATGTCTATATATGTTTACAAGAACCCTCTTTGTTTACAATCCCCTATTTAGGCATTCTAGTTGGTGTTATTTTGTGTATTTGTCCTGTAGTGTTTTGTATTGTCTGTTTGCACCGTCTTTTGTCTTACATTGCACTGGGTTATACAAGATGCCCTTTATCTGCCTAGGACAACTTACTTTACGTCCCTAGCACTGTGTTGTTTTATGCAGCACCATGTTCCTGGAGAAACATTGTTTCATTTCAGTATAAATGACGTTGATATTACAATAAAAGCTTCTTGACTTGACTTGAGATGCTGTAGTTCCTCCTCTTGATGTCCTGCTTTGATCATTAAACGAGAAATACAACCAGTGTCATCTGATTATTAACACGTCGACATACTCGTGTCATACAGTATCACGTCGTATCAGATGTTGTTATCGGAGCATTCTTTTTTCCGAGCGTGATTAAATGAGCACGGTACCACACTGATACTTGATACCAGTATTGGTACATCTTATTAACGCTCTGGGTTTTGATCTCAGCTCAGAAGATGGATACAGACTTAACGCCGCATCGTCAGTTCCAGTATCGATTACGACAGCAACAAACAACAAAACCAGCAACTCTAAAAATAGGTGAGTAACACAAATCAAAGCCGGTATTAATAAGATTAAGCGATTTGGTATTTCATGTATCTGCCTATGGGTGTGTGTGTTTGTGCAGGAGGATTGAGAGCCGAGTGTGTAATCTCCCCAACATTATGTTAGCCACCACTGGTATGTGCATCATTTTTCACATAGTGTTCCTCAGTTTCATACACATAAACTGAGTTACAGTAACACATTTTGTTTACATTCATCCAAGATGATTTGATTATGTCAATTTTCAAGATCTAACAAAAAAAAAGTGTCACTTTCCCCTGAGAAACCCAGGATTCTGGCTTTGTCAAGCAGCAACATTTCCATTGATATTTCTCTGTAAATTAGTCCACTAATTTAATTCACTTAATACTACGGTCATATCTAGTCGATTCTATAAGGTCGTTCTATGATTTCAGTCGTTCTACCTAATTGAAACGAGTAATTAGAGCATCGATTAAATGTCGTTTTGAAGTGAAAACCTTTTAATTGACTTGATGGATGTATGTTGTCTTAAAACTGAATAACCTTATAGTCCCCTTTTCAGAGTAGTTTGCTAGACCTTAGATTCTTCATCTCACTTTTTTTTCCTTGTGTTTTTAATTCTGCAGATGCCCTAGTGTCAAATAATGTATAGAGCATACAGCTCTATAGCTCTATACATTATTTATTCTTTTTTTAGTTTGATTTGGCCTGTTTCAGAGTTCCCTATTTTCCTCATTTCCTTGTTTATAGTGTGTTTATTTTTGATGGTGGTCTAGGGATCATTTTTCCATTTTACATGCTGTCATTAATTCTGAGTAATACTTGGGGGAAGTAATAATTTGGGGTTTACCGTAGAGCTTGGTTTTCTAACCAGGTCTTTGTAACTTTGTTTTTAGATCAGTCGTACGCAGATCCACTATTGGGAGCTTCCTCGTTGTTCATCCAGAGACTTCTGGAAATGTCCAGCCTGCAGGAGAAAACAGTCCGCCAAGAGAAGGTCAAAGAACTCAAGAACAGGAGACACGAAGACTAATCATACAATCTGATGATCATACAATAGACAATAAAAGCGATTCTCAGTCAGAAATCAAACATAAAGAGTTCGCCAAATTCAGAATGTGGTCAGAAAGCCAAGACATGTTTGTCATATGTGACTGCAAATGTGCTTTCTTTAGTTTTGCACCGTAGCTACAAAGCTAATGTAGCTAATTAATGAGGGAAGCTTAGAGCCTTATTAGGGCATCATGGAAATTAACATCACACTCAGTTAAGTCTGCTTTGTCTAGTTGTTCAGCATCATGTTGACTTTGCCCAGTTTGACTGAATCAAATAATGTCTAATGAATAAGTGTGAATCAAATAATGTCTTTCAAGGAAAGTGTGTAATGATTTGAGTATGAAGTTTAAATAAAAAACAAACTTTTTACTAGCTAAAACTTATAGCTAGCTAAAAAATATCTGTACTTGGTCAAAATACCAACAATATATATATATATAGCTACAGATTACAAGTCGTCTGCTTGGTAACTAGTGTTGAATGATTTCTAGAACAGTACAGTGAAGTCAAACTCAAACCGCCGCGTGTGTGTGTGTGTGTGTGTGTGTGTGTGTGTGTGTGTGTGTGTGTGTATGGGTGGGGGTTCGCACATATGTAAGAGTACACTATTGACTCTGCCCATAATTAGCATAATTAATCATCCATTGGGTGGAGCCATCATAGTGTCAGAATCACACGGGAACTTGTGCTCACATGTTCACGTGTCGTGGTTGGAACGGTATGCTTTCAACTCTTTGTTGAAATAAAACTACTAAATATCTATACATACCGTAATTTATTTATTTGATGAATTATTTAAAAGGATCTAAATTTGATCGGATTTGACCATAACCATATTCGATTCACTGACAAATGAATCGTTTGATTCACCAACAACTAAATCAGTTTGTGACTCACACACAACTACATTATTAAACATGCCACATGCTGACTCATTACTTTTGCCAAATGAATCTTGTCCTAAATGATTCAAGAATAGATTTAATTGTGTTGTTGTCTTTGTCTTAGATACAAAACCCCAGCAATGCCTTTGTCATTGTTAATGAGTGTGTGTATTGATCAGTGTCCTTATCGATCAGTGTTTTAATTGATTGTTTGTATGGATGGAAACACACACACACACACACACACACACACACACACACACACACACACACACACACACACACACACACACACACACACACACACACACACACACACACACACACACACACATTTAAACCACAGACTGAGAGGTGCTGAGTGTCTGTTGGTGTATTTTAATTTAACATTTTTATAAAGTAGCAGCAGTATGAGTTCCCTGTTCCGCAGTGAGGAGATGTGTTTATTGCAGCTCTACTTTCAAACTGATTCAGCGCTCAGCTGCATTAATGAGCTTGGCCTTCTGGGACTTGTCGAGTTCAGAGATGTGAGTAAAAAACGCTCTCTCTCTCTCTCTGTGTGTGTGTGTGTGTGTGTGTGTGTGTGTGTGTGTCCTTTTTTGCCTGGATCTATTAATTTTTTTGTTGGTTTTCACAAGATAAAATGCTGTTTTTGATTATTATTATTATTATTATTATTATTATTATTATTATTATTATTATTATTATTATTATTATTATTATTGCAGCTAAACCCAGGGATGAGTTCATCTCAGAGGAGATTTGTAAATGATGTGAGGAAGTGCGAGGAAATTGAAAGAATCATAAGTAAGTCATTTCTTTTTAGACAACTTAGGAATACTTTTTCTCATTATTTACAGATTTCATTGCCCTAATATTGTATTATTTCAAATTTCCAGAGTATTTGGAAGGTGAAATATTGCGATCTAATGTTCGCATCCCTTCCGGATCACACAGTGAGGAAACTCGGTGTAGCAGAGACACGATGGAGCTCGAGGTGTGATCACAGTGACAAAAACTGTATTCATATGAAATTATGATTCATATGAAATTAACACAATTCTAAATTTCTAACACTTTTCTTTTTATTTGCAGTAGACATATTAAGGATTATTAATTGTACTCAGCTTACCTTTCTTTCAGATTGCTTTTTTTTTTAAATAAAACAGTCAGGTTTCTTGGTTGTGTACGTTGTCATGTCGTGTGTACAGTCTGAGGTAAAAGCGCTAGAGCAGGAGCTAAAGGAGATCAGCTTTAATCACGCAGCGCTGAAGAGGAACCTGACCGAGCTGCTAGAGTCCAGCGCACTGCTCGGCATCATCCATGAAGTCTTCCAGGAGGTAAAAAATGAATCATTTCCAAATAAATTGCCATAAAATTTAAAGTTTAAATTGACGTTCTGTGATTAAACCCTCAGCGTGATGTGCAGCCGTCCTGTACTGACCTTCAGGAAGATGGGCCGCACATCACTCAGCGCTTAAACAGCATCAGCACCATCACAGCTCCCAAACTTTGGTAACACACACACACACACACACACACACACACACACACACACACACACACACACACACACACACACACACACACACACAAGCATTTTTCTAAAATAAAAGCTTGTCCTATTCGAATTTCCAAAATTGAATGACGGTACTGGACTATATGACATTGATCTCATATATATGTCTTTAACTTTATTATTATTATTATTATTATTATTATTATTATTAGTAGTAGTAGTAGTAGTAGTAGTAGTAGTAGTAGTAAAGTTTGACAGAAAAAATTTCATATTTTTGGGGTTCAGAAGCTATTTAAACTATTTGATGCGATCGTATATTTACAGTGAACATCACTAGTCGTACTACGTTATTATCGACCTTTAAAAAGAAGGTATTGAGACATAAACTGAACTCAAGTTAATGAAAAATTAGTACCAATTCTTATCTTTTAAAAACAAATTCTTCCCTTTACAAATTTTCTTTATACAGGCCCAGATTTCTTTCTTCAGGAGGTCGCTGTATAGATTCCCAATGAAGATATGAATACAGACGCACATACTTGCACACACACACACACACACACACACACACACACACACAAGCACACACACACACACACACACACACACACACACACACACACACACACACACACACACACACACACACACACAACCACTACTACTACTATTAAACATTTATTATTTATTTTTTATTTAACAAACACACACATGCACACACAAATATTTATTATTTATTAAACATAACACAAACATAACACTTTTTATGCTACAAAACCTGATCCTTTATCACTCTTCACACACTCTTCTTTTTCTCATCTCTGTTTTTGTATTTTATCAGGTTTATCGCCGGGGTGATTAAACGCGATCGCTTCCCCGCGTTTGAGAAAGTCCTGTGGCGTCTTTTTCATGAGAATTTCCTGCTGCGCCATGCTGAGCTTCAACAGCACCCAGAGGTCAGAAAGCAAAGTGTGTTATTCCCTATAACTGTGATGTGACGTGACATACAGCTAAGTACGGTGATCCATACTCAGAATTTGTTCTCTGCAAGTGTACACACACACACACACACACACACACACACACACACACACACACACACACACACACACACACACACACACACACACACACACACACACACCCGGACATTTATGCTGCGGCCCCTGGGGGAGCAGTTGGGAGGGTTCGGTGCCTTGCTCAAGAGCCTTGCTCGAACCCACAACCTTAGGGTTAGGAGACAGACTCTCTAACCATTAGGCCATGACTTCCCTTTCCTGATTCCTTTCCTGCTCATCTCATTCTAATGTTTTATAATCAATCATCTGGGACATGTTTAGTGTGTGAATTGTTTGCTCGTGTACTTTCTCAGCACACTATACAGTAGTCCTAATAATTATTAATGCATCTAATTTATAAATCGTGATTTCCTGTGTGCTAGGATTATAAGCTGATACCTATAAGCTACATGATCCTCGCAGCTCCTGTCTATTACTCTTACTAACTCAAGTATCAACTGTATAATCTATATTTACAGGATTTTCTCTCTTTTTTTTTACAGGACGGCACGGTGCAGAAAGACGCGTTCATCATCTGCGTACAGGGCGAACAGGTGCAGGGAAAAATCCGAAAAATATGCGAAGGGTGAGAGAAATCGCGGACGATATTTTATAGTTGTTTTGAAATATATGTAACGTTACATGAAATACTGTAAGGCAAATAATCTTGTTCAGGTTTGTATAGTATTTGTGGTATGTATGATATTTGTGTCGAAGGTTTAGTGTCAGTTTGTACCCGTGCCCGAACACGATACATGCTCAAGAGGAGATGAAGCGTAACTTACAGACACGCATCAAGGAACTGCAAATGGTAAAAGATTTCATAATGCAAGGATGTTTTAGTAGTGTGTGTGTGTGTGTGTGTGTGTGTGTGTGTGTGTGTGTGTGTGTGTGTGTGTGTGTGTGTGAGTGTGTGTGTGCGTGTGTGTGTGTTTGTACTTAATATTTATACATAAAAATACATAATAACGGGTTATAATTGAGACCTTAATCATGTGTTCAGGTGACTGTAGTGCTTTCATTCAGTATACAGACCGTTTACAGAGATTCATGCAGACAATACTTATACTACTATATTAAAAAACTATGTATTTACATTAACCCCTAGCGCTGTCATGTCACCTGTTCACAGATTTTGCGTCAGTGTGAACAATTCTGTGTCGCGGTTTTAAATAAAGCAGCAAACAGAGTTACAGGCTGGTCCAACCAGGTGCACAAGATGAAATCCATCTACCACACACTCAACCTGTGCAACATCGAGATCACACACAATCTGACCATCGCAGAGATATGGTGTCCGGAGTTAGATCTCGGACACGTTCAACGTGCGCTCAACAAAGCCGCTGTGAGCATAGATCCACAACACATACTGTATCTTGTCACCTGAAGAACATCAAAGCAAACCTGTTGGATATCTCATCACGCTTGTGTTTGTGTGCACGAGCAGGAACACGCAGGTTCCAGCATCAGACCCGTGCTGAATCGCATACAGAGCCCCGAAACTCCGCCCACGTTTAACAGGACGAACCGTTTCACCGCAGGCTTTCAGCAGATCGTGGATACATACGGCGTGAACAGTTATCAGGAGATTAATCCAGGTGACACCAGTTTGTTTTCAGTTATAGTTAATACATAAACCCCACAGAACCATTTACAATATTTATTAAATCTAAAATGGTACCGAACATCAGCATCTCTATTGGAATCTTGCTTTGTGTTGATTACAGCTAGTGCTGGGCAACGATTAAATATTTTAATCGCGATTAATCGCATGATTTTTCTGTGATTAATCACGATTAAAATATTTAATCGTATTGCAGCTAGTGCTGGGCAACGATTAAATATTTTAATCGCGATTAATCGCATGATTTTTCTGTGATTGATCACGATTAATCGCAGCATGCGCAAAATTCAATAATGAATTCAAAAGTAGTGTATTGCATAATTTTATTCTTGCAAAGTACTGCTGTATGAACAAACGTGCAATAACATTTGGTTTAAACAAATAAAGTGCTTTTTTACAGCAGTTAAAAGTTAGTAGCAGTTAACACTTCTTGTAAATCTTAACTTAAACATTAATGTAATCAAATTAAATATAACATTAATGTATAAATAAAACATTAAAACATTAATGTTTTATTAAACAATAAATAGATGTTTGCTGGCATCAACGGTGTGCATTGCATTTAAGAGATACTTCAGACTCGAAGTACTCCGATGATAAGACAATTTAGCTTTGCAGTGGTTACAAATAGCTTTAGTTCTATCAACTCCACTGTGCGGAAAAGGTTTAAAATAGAAATGTCTGCTGATTAACACCCCACCCCTTCTGTGACCCATGGTTTGTGTTGTATTCGGTGGTATTATTACAGTCTATCTTTTTTTTTTTTTTCAAAATAAAAAGTACGTTAACGCGCGATAAACTAATTGTCGGCGTTAATTAATTAATGCGTTAACGCGATAAAAACGCGTTAACTTGCCCAGCCCTAATTACAGCACAAAGCATGCCTGAGGTGTTTATTACTGAGCACGGGTTTAATGAGCAAAACTAGATGAAGTACTTGTTAAACCAGACAGAGGAGTGCAGCCAAAAAGACAAGCAGGACTACAATCTTAGCTGAAAGCTATTAATACATTTTTAATATTCTGGGCTGTAAAGAGATGAGATCGATGATTTGTGTCTATTGATATCCCAAATATTCAGCTGTCAGATCAGACAAATATGAGATAGATTAAGGATTGTATCCGAGATTTAACAGATCTAATGTTGAGAATTTTAACGAGATATTTAGATTAAGAATAATGCACCTTTTCTCCTGTGTAGCTCCATATACAGTAGTGACGTTCCCGTTTCTGTTCGCTGTGATGTTCGGTGATTGTGGTCACGGGCTTGTCATGTCTTTGATCGCTGCCTGGATCATCAGAAATGAACAGAAGTTAAAGCAACAGAAGAATGAGGTACGAGTGTCATGTACAATGTTTGTAATTAATTGTGGAAAATGCATTTTTTGAAAGTGCATTGGAAATGCAGGCCTTTCTTAGTTAAAAAAGGTGTAGTTCACGCAGTCAGTTATAAGCATTCATTCATTCATTAATTTTCTACCGCTTATCCGAACTTCTTGGACCACGGGGAGCCTGTGCCTATCTCAGGTGTCATTGGGCATCAAGGCAGGATACACCCTGGACGGAGTGCCAACCCATCGCAGGGCACACACACACTCTCATTCCCTCACACACTCACACACTACGGACAATTTTCCAGAGATGCCAATCAACCTACCATGCATGTCTTTGGACCGGGGGAGGAAACCGGAGTACCCGGAGGAAACCCCCGAGGCACGGGGAGAACATGCAAACTCCACACACACAAGGCTGAGGCGGGAATCGAACTCCCAACCATGGAGGTGTGAGGCGAATGTGCTAACCAATAAGCCACCGTGCCCCCTCAGTTATAATCAATATGCACTAAAGTTATTCAACATCACAACATGGCAATGGCATGTTACTTTATATAGTTTTTTCCCTCCAGATCACGTCCATGCTGGTGGGCGGCCGCTACATCATTTTGCTCATGGGCCTTTTCTCTATCTACACTGGACTCATTTATAATGACTGCTTCTCCAAATCATTCAACATGCTTGGCTCGTCATGGAGTATCAGAGCCATGTTCTGGCCCAGGGGACCTTGGAGGTGAGACACTGAGAGGCTGAGAGAACAGGCTCAGTTTCAAGTGCTACTTTTCATGACCTAGCAGACCTCATGGCCTCAGCAGCAATAATCATGTAGCTGAAGCAATCTTGTAATGTCTTACAAGGTTACTAATGAATTGGTTTTCTATTCATTTTTAGTAAATCATAAAGGATAAAAAATATGTTTTATATATTATATTATATTATTTAATTAATTCATCTGAGCATTTTTTCTGTTCTACAGAAATGAAACCCTGCACAATTCGGATCATCTTCAGTTGGACCCTTCAGTACCAGGAGTTTACTCTGGAACTCCGTACATGTTTGGAATCGACCCAGTCAGTGCATACAAAAGTCAAACACATTGCTTCACTCTATTGAGTTTTCTAAAGCTATTTTTGGTGGCTTTATATTTTCTTACCATTCTTCACTGTTAGTTTGTCTGCAGTTTAGCTGTAGTACCAGATTCTGTCCACTAGGCGGAGTTAGTTCCGATAATTTGACAAATGCACTGCATTTATTTAAGGAAATATTTATTAACTATTGGGTTTGTGGGAATATCATAACAAGATGTGGAATAATTAAAGGTGGGTAATAGAATATGTTACAATTATAATAAGAACCGTGATAATACGTATTACAAACTGAAACTGAAATGGGTTTAATCGTTCTTATATGTCATAAGTGTTCATAAAACTCATCTCACATGTGTCATAAAATCTACAGATATATAGTTTGCAGGATTATTTTCAAATAAGAATGTAAAAGAGGTGATTACAAACGTATCCAGTTCTGTTACTGTGAAAGATGTAACCGGCTGGCATCAGAAGCCACTAAGGGGCTTTTTACACCTGGTCACTTCATGCGTTTTCTTTGATCAGATAGCTATCCGATGGTAAAAAAGACCATGTCTAAATGCACTCCGAAACGGTTTCGAGACGGATATAAATCCGATCCTTCAAACCACTTCAGGCGGAGGTCTGGGACGCATTACAGATGAAACTGAACAGGTGTAAAAGCATGTGATTGTTCAAGCCACATACGTCAGAGCTATACTCCTCCCAAACGGAAGTACGTCACTCGCGAGTCATGCATCTTGCCAGAAACAAATATGTTTTCCCACCAGTGCTGGCTCCGATCTTTCACCCAGGTGTCTCGTTGAGTCTTAAAATGCACTGCTGCTGCCAGCGAAAATGCAGCAAACAGTACTGTAAATGCTGTTTTTTGTAGCAAATGCATACACCAAAGTGTGTTCCATTTCAATTACCTGAGGTAATGAGGTAAAATATATTTGCATTTTGGGCGGGACTAGAAAGATCGGATCGGAACAGTTTTAACAAATCAGATAGCTATCGGATCAGAGAAAACACATGAAGTGAACAGGTGTAAAAAGGCCCATAAATAGGTTTGTGTGAAATTGAAATGTTATGTGGTCTTAGTAGAAATTCCTCTCTGTGAACAAACAGTACGTAAACAAACAGCATAATGAAGTCAATGCACCTATAAGGAAAAGTGCTATTTTGTGTAAAATCCTATTTAAATTTCAGTTCCAGCTTGTTATGCTACAAAATGTGAAACAATCCAAGCGAGTAAAAGGATTGTACTCTGTTATTATTATATTTTTGTATTGTTCAGGACTTTCACGTATGTTCATAGCGATACATAGCGACAAATGTTTAGGGGCACCATCATACTAATACGTGCATTTTGAACATCCCAAGCCAGATGCAGATGCTCCCTTTTCTGTACATGTCCAAACCATCTCAATCTATCCTCTCTGACCTTGTCCCCAAAACAGCCAACCTGAGCCGTCCCTCTGATGTGCTCGTTCTTAATCCTGTCCTTCCTCGTCACTCCTAAAGAGAACCTCAATATCCGCATCTCCACTACCTTCATCTCTGCCTCATGTCTTTTCCTCACTGCTACAGTCTCTACCCCATACAGCAGAGCTGCTCTCACTACTGTCTTCTACATCTTTCCTTTGATTCTCGCCTCTTCACCTGGTAATTGATCTCAAATACATAAACTCCTGCACCTTCTTGACCTCAGCCTCCTGTAGAATGCAATAAAAGTGCACTTGATATTATGTACCAGCCCAATTATGAAATGTGAACTGTCAGGCCTGGAGTGATGTAAGGCAACAAGGTGTAAAAAAAGATAAGAGGTGTTGCAGCAGCAGTTTGTGGCTCTTACTTCCATATTGTGTTTTTATTTATAGGTGTGGAATATTGCATCAAATAAACTCTCCTTCCTAAACTCCTATAAAATGAAGATGGCACTTATAATTGGAGTTTGTCACATGACCTTCGGTTTGACCCTGAGTATAGTTAACTACATGTGTGTATTAAACATAATTCATAATTCAATAGTTCTGTTATATAATAATAGTTTTCTGTTAATTAGAAGCTGATGTAATCCTATAACACGAATGTCTTTGGCTATTATTCAGACATTTCCGAAATCTCCAAAACGTGTTGCTGTGCTTTGTGCCAGAGCTCATCTTCTTGCTGTCTCTGTTCGGTTACCTCGTCTTCCTCATCGTTTTCAAGTGGTGCATGGGTGTACAGTGTGACAGTAGCATTCTCATTATCTTTATCAACATGATGTTTTTCAACCACAAGGCTGATGAGAAATTCATCTACAATGGACAGGTTTGAATTCATGTCATTGATATTGTATATTTTAATAATATTCATTTATTGTCAAAATGTCATTTAAACAGCTTCACACAAGGCATGTTTTAAAATGGCTGTAGAATGACCAATGAAAGGAGGGCATGCGTTCTCTCTCTCTATGTCTCTCTTTTTCTCCCTCTCTCTCACTTTCTCTCTATATATATGTGTGTGTGTGTATGTATAGGGGGGCACGGTGGCTTAGTGGTTAGCATGTTCTCCTCACACCTCCAGGGTTGGGGGTTCGATTCCTGCCTCCGCCTTGTGTGTGTGGAGTTTGCATGTTCTCCCCGTGCCTCGGGGGTTTCCTCCGGGTACTCCGGTTTCCTCCCCCGGTCCAAAGACATGCATGGTAGGTTGATTGGCATCTCTGGAAAATTGTCCGTAGTGTGTGAGTGTGTGAGTGAATGAGAGTGTGTGTGTGTGTGTGCCCTGTGATGGGTTGGCACTCTGTCCAGGGTGTATCCTGCCTTGATGCCCAATGACGCCTGAGATAGGCACAGGCTCCCCGTGACCCGAGAAGTTTGGATAAGCAGTAGAAAATGAATGATATATATATATATATACAGTCAAGCCTGAAATTATTCATACCCCTGGCAAATTCTGACTTAGTTACTTTTATTTAACCAGCAAGTTTTTTCTTGATTAGAAATGACACAAGCGTCACCCAGAAGATAATAAGAAGATGTACAATTCATTGTGGAAAAAATATGTGTCATTGTTTAAAAAATTATTACTCATCTTTTATTTACATTTGAACAAAAAGTGGCATGTCCAAAATTATTCATACCCTTCTCAATAGTCAATAGAAAAGCCTTTATTGGCTATTACAGCAATCAGACGCTTGCTATAATTGCTGACCAGCTTTTTGCATGTCGCCACTGGTATTTTTGCCCATTCATCTTTAGCGATGAGCTCCAACTCTTTCAGGTTAGAGGGTCTCCTTGCGATCACCCTGATCTTTAGCTCCCTCCACAGATTTTCAATCGGATTTAAGTCAGGACTCTGGCTGGGCTACTGAAAAAGGTTAATGTTTTTTCTGCTAACCATTTCTTCACCACTTTTGCTGTGTGCTTTGGGTCGTTGTCGTGCTGAAATGTCCACTGGTGCCCAAGGCCAAGTTTCTCTGCTTGATGTTTTTCTTGAGAATTTTGATGTATTGCTCCTTTTTAATGGTACCTTTTACTGTGATTAGGTTTATACCATGACTTTATGTATATATAATGCCAATCTGCTCTTTTTATTTTCGCCAGAAAGCTGTCCAGATATTCCTGGTGGTCCAGGCTTTGCTAATGGTCCCTATAATGCTGCTAATAAAACCACTGCTCACTTACAGAAGTCAAGAAATGATCACAGACAAGGTAAAGGATAACATGTGCATGCAATGAAAATATTTGATACTTGAGAAACAAGTTTTGATCACAAGCTGCCGCTTGCTATATACTACCCATTTGATTAGTGGAGACAAATGTTCCCGAGTCAGTGCACATATGCACGCTTAATAATTAGTGTACGTATGAACGCTGGCAACATTTCAAACATCCGTTCGTACATATGATACAGTAGGTGGATCTCTCAGCCAAATAAACTCTGTATATATTTGTGCTGGTTGCTACGTTACTAAGGAGATGCTTTCTCTATAGGATCATCACTTTTACACTCCAGAAAACAAAAGAACAATAAGAAGTGATTCAAGAAAAGTCTCTCTCTCTTTCTATATATATATATATATATATATATATACACAAGTTGGAGAGGTTTAACATGTCAGAGTGTAAATCGTGCCGCACATTCATTTTAAATAAATGTAATAATTTAATTAGCCACCATGCAAGCTTGCTCAATCACAAATCAAATGATTCATAGCAGGCATTAACTGGCAAATTAAAGCCTTTAGTGTATAAAATGAACTATAAAATGAACTATAAAATGAACACGTCACTATATACTGTGTGTGAATGAAGACTTAATCGAACATCGCCTAATTCTATATACATGTGCGGGCTGCTTTCTGCATCTTGCATCGTGAAACATTTTGTCAAATTCATGCCTATATGCCAGCAGTTTAGGCATGAAGATGAGGAGAAAAAGACATGCTGTAAGGTAAAGTGGCTCTGAGATGGTAGTAAGAAACAGGGAAGCATTTCCATCCTGATGTAAGTGCTACAGTATAATTCATATGCTTGCACCATCACAGTCAACAGAATGCATGGTGGTTTCGGATCAACGTGTTCGACAGAGCGAATATCTCCCGTGAGAATGGTGTTTATCTGTGTCATGGAATGTAAATTCTGTACATTTTCAAATAAATGTCTTTTTTAACCCTTCATATGTTGTTCGGTGTCTGTGGGACCCGTATTCATAAACATCAATAGTTTTGAAAAACTTTGCTTCCTTGTAAATTTGTTGATTTTTTTCCCACTCGTAACTTGATTATTAAATTTGATTTTCTTTTTTTTTTATTACATTTTATAAAAAAAAAACACACCAAAAAACGAGTAGCACTTGAATTAAAAATTGTGATGTAATAAAGGTAAAGGGCAAATGTTAACCATATATGCTGTTTATATTGCTTGTAATTGGGATGAAGTAAACATCTGTAGAGTATTTTAACATAAAACTTTTGATTGTGTTGAATTAAAAAAACAAAAATGCAGCGGGTCACCAGACCCACCAACACTGGCTGAGTAACAAACATACGAACAACATACGAAGGTTAAAATATATATATATATATATATATATATATATATATATATATATATATATATATATATATATATATATATATATATATATATTTGATTAAGCAAGCATTTTCAGAGAAGCAAATGAAAGCCAGATAAAGTAAAAGTAAAAGATAGACCACAAACCACTTCAGAGCAAGAACATTTCACTTTATGTCTCAACCAGACACAAAATGTAAGTATATCAATCACAAGGTGTGTCTCTGGGTGATGGACAGTTTCACATTTTATTGGGTGTTTCACAATGTTTAATTGCTGTATAAGATTTCTCACACCCTGCATTCTCTTTGAAGACTAGATATGGAATGTGAGGCATTTTATGAGCTGCCGTTCTTCTCACGTAATAATTCAGGGTTTAATGTATTCAGACAGATCAAAGAATCATCTCCATGTTTACTCCCTGTTTTTGTACAGATTATTATTTTTTTCTACACTCGATCATCCTAATCGATCGTCACAATCCTAAAATTTTACTTATGATCTCTACATAAAGTTTACACAGAGACATGTTTCAAGGCATGTTTGGCATCTGAAAGTTATTTATTTATTTATGGATTGATTGATTGATTGATTTTATTTATTTATTAAATTATAACTGAATACTCAAAAAAAAAAACTCGAATCAGTTTCTTAAACTGAGATGAACTTTAGCTATTTTGTTGTTTGGACACACTTGTGTACAGAATGGACAAAACGTAGTGATGGATTCATCCTGAAGTCTTAACATTTTCATGGTTTAGTATCTATTCATTGTGGGAAATATTTCATTATGATAGGTTATAATTCATTGTGATAGGTTATTCCAAATGTATGCAGTAGCTATTTTTATTAGCTTTAAACCACAGAGTGTTGGCTATAGTGCTAGATCGTGGTTGGTGAGTAAATCAGGATTGGCCCATTGGAAAAAAACACTGTATAACTATGCTATACAGGGCAGAAATATTTTTATGCATTTTCTCATTTGTTCTCAAACAATTGATAAGTCTGAATCTTTCACTAAAATCTTGCGCGTTTCTTGTAGGTCAGTCTGAGTGATGTGTTTGTGTGCGAAGCAATCCACACCATAGAACACTGCCTCGGCTGCGTCTCCAATACAGCGTCTTATCTGCGGCTGTGGGCTCTCAGCCTCGCCCACTCAGGTACACACTCACTCGCATATACGCGCATCAGAAGAACCCAGGTTTGTGAAGATCTATTTAACAGTAATGTATGTGTGTGTGTAGAGTTATCTGAGGTGTTATGGCGGATGCTGATGCGCGTCGCTCTCTGCTCGGGTTCATCACTGACACTCACGCTGATCTTCTGCTGCTTTGTGTTGTTAAGTGCATCAGTCCTGATAGTCATGGAGGGGCTGTCTGCATTTCTGCATGCTTTACGTCTGCATTGGTGAGTTTAAAACATGTCTGACATCAAAATGGCCCGTTAAAAGGCCCATTGATAGTGAACACCCACATATGTGACTGCATTGTGTTGTGACAGCGTCATTAATTTTATGTATTAATTTCAGGATTGAATTTCAGAACAAGTTTTATAAAGGAGACGGATTTAAATTCACACCCTTGTCCTTCAAGAACAAAGAAACAGCCACGGTGAAGTATTAAATATGATTATGACTAAAAAGTTTGATATGCATATATGTAACACCCATCACACAGTACATTACAATCGCATGTGATACATTAACACAATGAGCATTGATGTAGAAACTATTTAGTTTAACTACGGTCACCTTGACGGCTGGGTGTATAAAAATGTTCTGTACAAAGATAGAAGCTTCATTCTGTTTTCCTGTGGTTTCTATAGATATAGCGAAAAAGAAACTCTCTGTCATTATTACTTTTTTTTTATTCAGAACGAAAAGCAAAAATGTTTAAAGCGCTGGACATTGTAATGTAAATGAAAATCAGATGTATGTACACTGCTTATTTGTTCAAAAAAATGTTCCTTCTATGTGTTGCATGTTATTGGGACTTAATTGGGTCCACTTCAAAACTTGATCAATAAAATAAATTTTTTCAAATTGGAGAAAAATAAATCAAGTGTATTGTGAGTTCTTAATACACTTTTGATAACAAGACATTATTTCGGAATGTTTGTAATGAACACCAGTCTTTAAATAGCATCGTTTAATAAAGCATGACGAAAATCTGACATCATTTACTATGTAAAAGATTACTCAGATAAAACACCTATAGCAAGTGATAGGTTAAAAAAATGTATT